>NC_034177.2:29289181-29516501 GCF_002021735.2 Oncorhynchus kisutch | reverse complement strand
GTTGGAACATTCCTGTTTCACTCAGTAATGCATTCTAATTATTTTGTCAAGCATGCCATTCTCTGTGCTGATTATAACGAGTCAAGCTCCAACATCATAATGGGGAAAATATGTTTCAATAGAAATGTGGAGAGTTGCTGTTTGTGTGGAATTCCACACTTATCCTCCACAGATGCGCAGACATCCCCGCTAAATCAATTAAATGTTTGTGTGCTGAGTTGGAGCCCAAGTGAGAGAGAGCAACAGATGGCATGGTGAGATACCTGTCAACAGCCCTAGCCTCTGTGTGGGGCAGGTGGGAGAGGTGGGACCAGGTTTTGTTAGACCTGCCTGCTCTGTTTTGAGGAGTCAAATCAATAGCAAATGGTGTCATCCTAGTTTTAACCAAGTACCACACCACCCATATGGGATGCTGTGACAGGTGTCATGATCTCACGATCACTGGATTCTATATGATAATGCATGGATGGTGTGGCTGTACTCCAACAACAGAGTGCATAGCTACTTTTAACCCACAGTAAAAGACCCGTCAAAGTCCAAAGTGATTTACGATGGGATGGGTAGATATAACGGATAAAGCATACCCATACATTCTAACTGCTTGGGCTTACAAAGCAGTAATGTGATAAATGCCTGAGATTAAATTCTTCATGCCAAATTAATGTGAAATTCCCCAGTAATTTACCAAGACAACTGCTAAGCAGTCTCAATGGACATTTACCACTCTCTAAATTAGCAGTGTCTGGTATGTAGGAGGACTCCTGTCAGTGTCGCACATGGTATGGCATTTCAGAGCTCAGTCAGGACAACAGAGATGGAGCCTACCAGGTCCAAACCGAGGCCAATGATGACAGCAAACACCAACACAGACAGTAACACCTGAAAGGGACCAATCAGAGATTGACAATACATACAGCTTTGTGAACCTGTATTGCTCAACCAAAACCATAACCAGTTATTTATGATCCTGATTAACACCCAAAGTTAAACTAAGAGCAACAATAACATTTTGATTGACATAATGCCAAGATGTTCTGTATGTTTCTGGCTCAAACTGGCTGGGTGAGCTTTGCTTGATGTGAAAAATATATACCAACCAGGCAAGTCAGTTACGAACAAATTCTTACGTACAATGACGGCCTACCCCAATTGTGCACCACCCTATGGGACGCTCAATCACAGGATGTGATACAGCCTGGATTTGAACCAGGCACTGCAGTGACTCTTCTTGTACTGAGATGCAGTGCCTTAGACCGCTGCACCACTCAGGAGTCATATATACTATAGACTATATACTCCTCCTAATGTGTTTGTATAATTTGTTGAACTATTGAACACCTACTGCCATATTCACAATCCCATGAAGAGACACAGCTAAGTAGTATTGCACATAAAGTATTCCATTCCTATGACAACATCAGAGTAGATTTACAACCTGTTCACTTGTTTCGCTTCAATCTCCTGAGTTGATGGAAGAAAAAAAGGCAGGACAGGAGAGAGACAGTGGAGGCGCAGGCCTCAGGTGTGAACAGGTGTGTGGGTTCACTGCCATACAGGAATGAGAGCAGCTCCAAGTGCACAGCTGCAGGGAGGGGCTCACAGACATGTATGCTGAGCCTCCCAGGCCATACAGCCAATGTTGAAATAGTTTTTCCCAGGAGAGTAGAGTGTGGCTGGGGGCTTCTACATGTCTAGGAGGTGGGGGTTGGTAGCTGCAAGAGAGAGGAAGGAGAAAGGGGTGAGAAAGAGTGAGATCTTGAAAATACTTTGCAGTGTGTGTGTTTGTTTGCTTATGTGAAAATGTGTGTGCATTAGGCGTAGCTGAGTAAAAGAGCATTAGAGGGATAGTGAGCAGCAGAAGCTAGTTTGACTATTCGCTGAATGCATGGTAGTCGGGTCACCCGGGCAACTACTGTCCCATTCAATCCATGATTTAACAAAGTCAGTCATTTGCAAACCTGCCATTATACATCCTGTTGATATACCAATGAGACCATGCCTACGTTTTACTTTTCTAAGCCACCGGCTGCATCAATCAAAGCCATGGGACAGATTAGGTTTCAGACGAGATCCGTCCCTCCTGGCTGGATACAAACAAAATTAAATTAAATCAATAAGTTTAAATACAAGTGTTTAGAAACATATTATATTCTTATTTACAATAAAAGTGACTCCAAAATGACACAATAATTATTTACCATTAATTTCTATTGGGCACAAAATTATCTAAAATACAACCAAAACAAACAGCAAATGCATCCAACAAGTTTGTACAGTCACAAGTTTGATGTAATCATTGCGTGATAGGAATATACAGTGAGGAAAAAAGTATTTGATCCCCTGCTGATTTTGTACGTTTGCCTACTGACAAAGAAATGATCAGTCTATAATTTTAATGGTAGGTTTATTTGAACAGTGAGAGACAGAATAACAACAAACAAATCCAGAAAAACGCATGTCAAAAATGTTAGAAATTGATTTGCGTTTTAATGAGGGAAATAAGTATTTGACCCCTCTACAAAACATGACTTACTACTTGGTGGCAAAACCCTTGTTGGCAATCACAGAGGTCAGACATTTCTTGTAGTTGGCCACCAGGTTTGCACACATCTCAGGAGGGATTTGTCCCACTCCTCTTTGTAGATCTTCTCCAAGTCATTAAGGTTTCGAGGCTGACGTTTGGGAACTCGAACCTTCTTAATCCCATAGAAAATCTGTGAAGGGAGCTGGTCTGGAGACTGGCTAGGCCACTCCAGGACCTTAATGTGCTTCTTCTTGCGCCACTCCTTTGTTGCCTTGGCGGTGTGTTTTGGGTCATTGTCATCCTGGAATACCCATCCACAACCCATTTCCAATGCCCTGGCTGAGGGAAGGAGGTTCTCACCCAAGATTTGACGGTATACGGCTCCGTCCATCGTCCCTTTGATGCGGTGAAGTTGTCCTGTCCCCAGAAAAACACCCCCAAAGCATAATGTTCCACCTCCATATTTGACGGTGGGGATGGTGTTCTTGGGGTCATAGGCAGCATTTCTCCTCCTCCAAACACGGCGAGTTGAGTTGATGCCAAAGAGCATGCCAAAGAGCAAACTTCAGATGGGCATGTATATGTGCTTTCTTGAGCAGGGGGACCTTGCGGGCGCTGCAGGATTTCAGTCCTTCACGGCGTAGTGTGTTACCAATTGTTTTCTTGGTGACTATGGTCCCAGCTGCCTTGAGATCATTGACAAGATCCTCCCGTGTAGTTCTGGGACTCACCGTTCTCATGATCATTGCAACTCCACGAGGTGAGATCTTGCATGGAGCCCAAGGCCGAGGGAGATTGACAGTTTTTTTGTGTTTCTTCCATTTGCAAATGATCACACCAACTGTTGTCACCTTCTCACCAAGCTGCTTGGCGATGGTCTTGTCACCCATTCCAGCCTTGTGTAGGTCTACAATCTTGTCCCTGACATCCTTGGAGAGCTCTTTGGTCTTGGCCATGGTGGAGAGTTTGGAATCTGATTGATTGATTGCTTCTGTGGACAGGTGTCTTTTATACAGGTAACAAACTGAGATTAGGAGCACTCCCTTTAAGAGTGTACTCCTAATCTCAGCTCGTTACCTGTATAAAAGACACCTGGGATCCAGAAATCTTTCTGATTGAAAGGGGGTCAAATACTTATTTCCCTCATTAAAATGCAAATCAATGCAAAAAAAATGCAAAACATTATTGAAATGCGTTTTACTGGATTTTTAAAATTGTTATTCTGTCTCTCACTGTTCCAAGAAACCTACCATTAAATTATAGATGGATCATTTCTTTGTCAGTGGGAAAACGTACAAAATCATCAGGGGATCAAATACTTTTTTCTCCCTCACTGTAGGACCAAACACTAAACTTTGTACTAAAACAACAACATTGTCACTGTTCCAATCATTTTGGAGCTCACTGTATATACTGTATATTTATATTCCAGATTTTCATTGCAATCAAAATGTGGAAATTGAGATGTGGGTTGTTTTGGATACTTTAAATCCTTTACTTTATTGTAATGTAAAGATAATTGTATGATTACAAGCTATCTGCGCTAATGTTGCTATTTTGTAGAAAGACCTTGTTGATACTAGCCAGATGGCCACAGCTAGATAACTACCTAGCAAGATGATGAATAAACAATTTAATTCACTCTGCATTATCCCATTCAGTCCATAGACAAATGTTTAGCTAGCTAGCTAGCTAGCTAAGATTAGCTTATTCGCTAGCTAGCACAACACCGCTATCTAGCAAAGGACACTGCACTAACTCGGTAGCTAACACAGGCAGCTGTTTCATGGAAACTAGTTAATCCATTGTGATTTAATTATAATGACAATACAGCTACAGTGGTTAGCTATCTTGGAGAAAGTATTTAGTCTTGTGTGCATTGCGTCTGTGCACTTAGCTAGCTACCATCCCATAGCCTACATTGAATATGAAGTGTGACTGGCTCATCAGTGGATGTATGGATTTTTACTTTTTTTTTATATATATTTTGTTGGCTCCCCCCATGGGGGTTCGTGCTCTCTGACTGGCTCAAAGTCAATTTGTTCACCACTGACTAGCATTGCAATTCTACAGGTTTGGTCGCTACTGGGTCGGCATGCAGCAGGTACTACTTTTGTTCTAGCAAGAGAAGCAATGGCCTTCCACTGTGATAAGTACCTATCGGCAGTCTATGGCAGAGAAATTCTTGGGTGATTAATGCTTAAAAAGGTTCACACTTTCTTTCGATGTTGCCTTGATAAATCTTTCTTGATAAGTGTGTAGGCCTATTAGCTGTCCCAATAACATGAAAAAGGATAAAAATATATGAACAGTAATTTCAGCATTTCAGAATGATTTAGATTTTAGGTAGCAAAGCAGTCAATATCCTATCCCAAACTTGTAGGAAGCGAAAGGCATCTTGCTGTCATTCATTAGCTATGCCATTTTGAGCCGCATCTCATTTCTTGCTAGCCCTGGCCACTTGCCTTCACTCCCCTCAAAGATGTAAAAAGCATTGGATAGGTATAGATGAATTGTCTACCAATGCAGTTACATCAATCCACTGCTTTTAATCTTTGAGGGGTTCTGAACAAGTGCACAGGTGAAAGGGATGCATATACACGCACGCAGTCTTCCCGTTTTCTAGTTAGTCGTCAATAATTGTTGAAGCTGACAGCTGACTTCTCAGATAAACAGCGATGTTGCTTGTTGTTTTGGTTTAGCCAGCTAGTTTCATTACTTTAAAAAAAGCTGCCAGTATTGCTCTGAATTGAAGGTAACCAATGATTATTTTACGAGTGGTTCCAACAATCATCTGTCACCTCAGATCATGGATGGAAAGATGAGAGCATCTTCAACGAAGACCAAGCGAGGTATGTAAGCTACCACCTGGTACTCATACACCACCATTTTCTGACACCATATCATCCCAGCAGCTTCATCCACTGCCAGACAGTGAGCCAGACAAACAGGCTGATCTTTGCTGTCCTTGAAAACAGTTGATGCTGTGTAATGTATTCTGCAGTTGATTCCATTTATTCACCCAATGCATTTTAACAACTTATTTCTTCTCAATCTGCTGTCTCTTCCCTCGTGTCTCAGACACTACTGGATATTATTCCTGTTATATCTTTCACAACTTCAATCACTACAGGTCCTGTGGAGAAACAACGCTGAGTGACTCAGGCAAAGACGGGAACCATGCAGCGAATGCCAAATTTCCTCCAATTCACTCTGAGTACCACTGTCCTCGGCTTTAGACGAAGATCAGTTGGATGTCAAATCTCACAGCTCAAGTGCTCAAACTTGATGATGCATTTGTAATGCAGATCTAATAGGGATATGGTGAGTAATATGAAGGGGTGCTATAATGGGTGCATTATATGGGTGCAATAATGACACGTTTATGGGCCTTCTTCAGAATCCTCTTTAAGGAGACCATGACAAAATTCAGAATTGCAATATTTACACAACAGGGACCACAAAGGGGAAAGTGCTAATCTAAACTGGATATCAGCCTACGTACAGGGTTTCACAGAACCCACTGTAAGGAGGGGTGTAAAATGATCAGTGACAAATGACAGGATGCTCGTGTGTCCATCAGCATATATTACTAGCACGGTACTAATTACCAGCAACTCAGGGGTTGATTATAATAAATCACCAAGCAGACACCAGACACTATTATGCTAATGATAGCTCATTTGGAGTGGTCGGGGTTGGGGGCCTAAGAGGATTTGGACAGCGCTACCATTCTGGCTCAGGGAATGGTTTATTGGGCACAATATCATTATAACAGGGAATGATACCAACACCATCCATCGCTTCCAAGTATATTATTTGCTAATGTTCATTCTCTGGATAATAAGTAGACGAGCTCAGGGCGAGGATCTCCTTCCAGAGAGACATCAGGGATTGTAACATACTCTGTTTAACAGAAACATGGCTCTCTCAGTATATATTGTCCCCGTCCATACAACCATTTGAGTTCACAGTACATCGCGCAGACAGGAGAAAGAACTCTCTGGGAAAAAGAAAGGCAGGGGGTGTATGTTTTTGTGATGAACTACTCATTGTGTGATTGTGATAACATACAGAAACTCAAGTCCTTTTGTTCACCAGACCTAGAATATCTCACAATCAAATGCCGACCGTATTACCTCTCAAGAGAATTCTCTTTGGTTATAGCCAAGTTGTGCATATCCCCCTCAAGCCAATACCACGACTACACTGGACTTTATGCAAACTGGAAACCACATATCCTGAGGCCGCATTTATTATAGCTGGGGAATTAACAAAGCAAATTTGAGGAGAACACTACCAACACAGCTTGTAGTACTCACGCTGGTAAAACATTGGACCACTGCTACTCAACTTTGAAATGCCTACAGGCCATCCCTGGCCCTCCCTTCAGAAAATCTGATCACGACTTCATTTTGGTCCTCCCTGCCTATAGGCAGAAACTCAAACAGGAAGTACAAGTGCTAAGATCTATTCAACGTTGGTCTGACCATTTGGAAAAAATGCTTCAAGATTGTTTTGATCACGCAGACTGGGATATGTTTCGGGTCGCCTCTGAGAAAACACTGACAAATACACGGATACGGTGACTGAGTTCATCAGGAAGTGTATAGGAGATATTGTATCCACTGTGAATATTAAAACTTATCCAAACCAGAACCGTGGATAGATGGCAGCATTTGTACAAAACTAAAAGCTCGAACCACCACATTTAACCATGGCAAGGTGACTAGGATATGGCTGAATACAAACAGTGTAGTTATTCTCTCCGTAAGGCAATCAAACAGGTGAAACGTCAGTACAGAGACAAAGTGGAGTCGCAATTCAACGTCTCAGACACGAGACATATGTGGCAGGGTCTACAGACAATCATGGACTACAAAGGGAAAACCAGACACGTTGCGGACACTGATGCCTTGCTTCCGGACAATCTAAACACCTTCTTTGCCCGCTTTGAGGATAAATCAGTGCCACCAACCCAGTGCCCTATCAAGGACTGTCGGCGCTCCTTTTCTGTGGCCGACGTGAGTAAGACATTTAACTGTGTTAACCCTCCCAAGGCTGCTGGCCCACATGGCATCCCTTCTGCGTCCTCAGAGCATGCACAGACGAGCTGGTTGGAGTGTTTTACGGATATGCTCAATCTCTCCCTATCCCAGTCTGCTGTCACCACTTGCTTTAAGATGTCCACCATTGTTTGTGGACCCAAGAAAGCGAAGGTAACTGAACTAAATGACTATCGCCCCGTAGCACTCACTTATGTCATCATGAAGTGCTTTGAAAGGCTAGTTAAGGATAATATCACCTCTACCATACCTGACACTCTAGACCCTCTTAAATTTGCTCAGTGCCGCAATCGCCATCACACTGCATACTGTCCTATTCCCATCTGGACAAGAGCAATACCTACTTAAGAATCCTGTTCATTGGACTATAGCTCGGCATTCAACACCATAGCACCCTCCAAGCTCATCATTAAGCTCGGGCCCTGGTTTTGAACCCAGCCCTGTGCAACTGGGTCCTGGACTTGCTGACGGTCTGTCCCCTAGGTGGTGAAGGTAGGGAAACAACACCTCCACTTCGCTGATCCTCAACACAGGTGCCCCACAAGGGTGCGCGCTCAGCCCCCTCCTGTGCTCCCTGTTACCCATGACTGCATGGCCACGCACGCCTCCGACTCAATCATCAGTTTGCAGACGACGCAACAGTAGTAGGCCTGATTACCAACAATGATGAGACAGCCTACAGGGAGGGTGACAGGAAAATAACCTCTCACTCAATGTCAACAAACAAAGGAGCTGATCGTGGACTTCAGGAACCCTCAGAAACTTTTACAGATGCACAATTGAGAGCATCCTGTAGGGCTGTATCACCGCCTGGTACGCAACTGCACTGCCCGCAACCACAGGGTTCTCCAGAGGGTGGTGTGGTCTGCCCATCACATCACCGGGGGCAAACTACCTGCCCTCCAGGACACCTACAGCACCCGATGTCACAGGAAGGCCAAAAAGATCATCAAGGACATCAACACCCCGAGCCACGGCCTGTTCACCTCGCTATCATCCAGAAGGCGAGGTCAGTACAGGTGCACAAAGCTAGGACCGAGAGACTGAAAAACAGCTGTATCCTTACAGTTTTAGACAGTTGTGGCTATTTGAGCATAGTGTAGGCCTATCAACAAACAAATGGCGCAAATCCAATAACATTTTCACATGGGAAAAAAGCTTTTGATTCCTATGATGTAGCCTACTGTAGCCTATAGGTGGTGTTCTTTGCTGGCCTCAATTGCATGAGACTCAATTGCAAAAAAACATTTTTACATTATGAAGGGCTTGACATTAATTAACTATTTTTGCTCGGTCTGTAACACCATGGGTAGTGTTGCAGCAGTATTATACAAAGCTGCGAGTTACTCAGTAAGTACTGAGAACTGTTTCACAAAGACAGGTACTGGTAATGGATTAGACTATCAAAGTAAAGGTCAATTACCCATTGAACAGAGCTTGAAAAGGTAGCATTAAATCCACCGCTATGTTCTACTTCTTACAGTCAACTACAGCTTTTCAAAAGATAATCTTACAAAAAGGCATTAGACTAACTTTAAAGAACACCACAGAGGGTAAAGTAAGCTAAACAGACTGATTACACCAGTCTTTATTGAATATGTGCTCTCTTGGCAAGTGTGTTTTTCCACTACTTGACTTTATATTGAAACCATTTAGCATTCCAGCTTAATCAGATGTTTTTATCAATTAATTACCATATATAAACTGTGTTAACCCCACTGGAAATGACCCATGGAGAACCACTCCTTAAGTTTCACATGCCCAGTCAGTCTTTTCCCAATAGTCTATCTATGTCCCCTGAGAAAGCCAGTCTCACATGGGAAAAAACACACAGGAAAATGTCAATGAAGTGATAGCCAGCACACAAACCATCTCAAATCTCATTTAGATAAGAACAACAGCTAATACTGACCAGGCACAACCCACTGGGCACTCACTGGTTGAATCAATGTTGTTTCCACATCATTTCAATGAAATTACACTGAACCAATGTGGAATAGACATTGAATTGACGTCTGTGCTCAAGGAGAATGCTGTGATTACACCAGCGTCTCAAGCCATGCAAACAGAGCGGAAATGGGATTGAATATCACAGCCCTGATATCAGGCAGCACACACGGATGCAATCAATTGGGTATCAGTAATCTGGAACACACACTGTATGGAGTTCACACCCATTCTGTTTACTCTGGTTAGAGTGGCAGGGATAAAAAATGGGAACACGTTTCTTCTCTTGGCTTCGTAAATAAATAGCATGGCACAAACACGCACACCACATACATACACGCACACTATCGCTCTCAGTCTCTCTCTGTCTCTGTCTTTCTCTCTCTCTCTCTCTTTCTCTCTGTCTCTCGCTCTCTTCTTGGGGCCGCAAAACAACAATACTGAGGTTATGGCCTTATCTCAGTGACATCAGTGAAGAAACTCAGTGAAGAAACACACTTGCTATGGCTTTATATCACCTGTCATTACATTGTAGGATAGTTATTATCCACTAGAACCCAGAGAGTGTTCTTCAATGGAAGCGTCTCTAACATCAAGTATGTACAGTGCGGTGTCCCTCGGAGCAGTTGCCTTTGGCCGTTACTCTTCTCTATTTTATTCACAAATTATTTGCGAATAATGGTCTTACACAAAGCTACAATGACTATGCATGCGGATGATTCCACACACTACATGTCAGCACCCAAAGCCAGTGAGTTCACTCACTGACATTCTAAAAAGGGAGTTATAGTCAGCATCAGAATGGGTGATAAATAATAAACTGGTGTTAAATACATCTCAAACTAAAAGCATTGTTTTTTGTTCAAACATTCTGTAAGACCTAAACCTCAACTGGAGTTGTGGATAAAGCCTGTGACTATTGAGCAAGTTGAGGAAGCTATACTCCTAGGTATAGCACTGGATGGTCAAGTATCATGGTCAACTCATGTTGACAAAGTTGTTGTGAAGATGGGAAGGGGTATGTCTATTATAAGAAAATGTTCTTCATTTTGACACAGAAATCAATTGTATTAGTTGTTCAGGCTCTGGTCTTGTCCAATCTTGATTATTGTCCGTTAATATGGTCAAGTGCTGCAAAGAAAAAACCTAGCAAAGCTGCAGTTGGCTCGAAACAGAGCAGCACACCTTGCCCTTAACTGCACATACAGAACTAATATCAACAACATTGCATGACAGTTTTTCCTGGTTGAGGGTTGATGAGAGATTAACTGCATCTCTTCTAGTTTTTATGAGAAATATTACTGTGATGAAAATATCAGATTGTCAAATAACATTCAGCTGAGATACTCATACATACCCCACAAGATATGCCACCAGGGGTCTCTCCACAGTCCCCAACTCACAGTGTTATTTTTTATTTATTTATTTGACTAGGCAAGTCAGTTAAGAACAAATTCTTGTTTTCAATGACGGCCTAGGAACAGTGGGTTAACTGCCTGTTCAGGGGCAGAACAAAAGATTGGTACCTTGTCAGCTCAGGAATTTGAACTTGCAACCTTACGGTCACTAGGCCAACGCTCTAACCACTAGGCTACCCTGCCGCCCTGATTATACAGAGTCATGATCACATAGAACGCCCTTCCATCGCCAATTACTCATGCAAACCGCAAAATGACCTTAAACAACATATTAAAAAACATCTCATGGAACGGCGGGAACTATGATGGGACACACACCCATGAACACACACAAACACACTCTAACACACATTTTTTGATGTTGCTGTATTGTTTGTATTATTTCTTAGTTGTAGTGTTTGTACATCATATTTAACATTTCTGTGACTGTCCTTGTCTGTCAGTGTATCAGTGTTTTGTTACTTGTCATGTTTTGTGTTTCTTGTGGACCCCAGGAAGAGTAGCTGCTGTTTCTGCAAAAGCTAATCCAAATAAATAAACAAATTAACATCAGCACGGGACTTTGTTACAACTTTTCAACTCTTAAGAGGCTAATCCACTGTCTGAAAATAATACCAAACTCTCTCTGGCTGTTCAGCTATCCTGTCCTTTCAGGATGGCCTCTATGTAAGGCTATAATACACTGTCCCTCAAATGTGAAATGTGGAATACATGTTTTCTTAGTCAATGGAAAGTGGAGAAAGGAAGAAAAACATATCTTAAACACGTTGGGGAACCATTGCATACATCCAGTGCACCCATTTTCTATTTGTTCATTACACAAGGCGTGAGGCTTTTACTCATGAAGTGGGTATTTCCGTCAAGGTGACACATTGGCTAAGTCACAGGATGGGCTGAGTCACAGGATGTGTTTAATGCTCTCTCATTGGAAATAACTCAAATACATATCCTGCATACATTCCCTGCACATATTTTGGTCACACTTTATTTGGATAGTCCCATATAGATGATCTACAGATGGTCATACTATCAACAAACTATCTGTTGATAAGCAACTGCTTGCTAAGGTTAGGGTTAGGTTTAGAATAAGGGTTAGGGTTAGGGTAAGGGTTAGGGCTAGGGTTAGGATAAGGGTTAACGTTTAAGGTTTAGGGCTAAGGTTTCCACACACGTAACGTGCGTAGATCTATGCGCGTGCATGCGCTGGCTGGAGTCAGTTTTGTCGAAATGTGCACATTTTGGTAACATAATACCTCACGATCCTGATTCTCAAATAGTAACATTCACAAGGGGGCGACAGAGGTTTTCTTGTTGTCTTCTCATTTGTTGTATTCTTGTCTTGTTGTATTCCGTTGCTAGCTGTCACGTTCTGACCTTAGTTCTTTTGTTATGTCTTTGTTTTAGGTTGGTCAGGGCGTGAGTTGGGGTGGGTTGTCTATGTTGGTTTTTCTATGTTGTGTTATGCGTTTGGCCTGGTATGGTTCTCAATCAGAGGCAGGTGTCGTTAGTTGTCTCTGATTGAGAATCATACTTAGGTAGCCTTTTCCAACCTGTGTTTTGTGGGTGATTGTTTTCTGTCTTTATGTATTGTATATCACCAGACAGGACTGTTTCGTTTCGTGTCATTCTCTTTGTTATTTTTGCTTTAGTGTTCTGTGTTTAATAAATTCATCAAGAACACGTACCACGCTGCGCATTGGTCCTCCGATCCGTCATACTCCTCAGACGAGGACGACGAACCTTCCACTAGCAAGTTGGCTAAACACTGCAAGCCAGCTAGCCTTTCCCCATGTGAAATAATCACATTTATAATGAAATAACACGCCTTGGCAAATATTCTTATCCTTGCCAGTGTAACCTGCAACATTATCCCAATTTGATATGCTGCTTCAATGTTTTGCTCCCTTATGAAGTAAATATAGAATGTCATAATATTTTGTCACAGAGAGAGAAACAAAAGCATAAGGCTATCTGTTTAAGGTTTCCAAATAGCCTAGAATAACGTCATCATTTCTAAACAAAATGCCTTTTGGGGGGATTCTAATGAGGCTACAACGTTGTATGGTTTATTATTTATATTGTTTGAACAGTCACTGAGATTATATTTGGCTATCAATGCAAAATAAAATGCATTCGGAAAGTATTCAGACCCCTTGACTTTTTCCACATTTTTTACATTACAGCCTTATTCTAAAATCTCATTAATAAAAAAAAATCTCATCAATCTACACACAATACCCCATAATGATAAACATAAAATGTACTAATTTACGTATTTAGACCCTTTGCTAAGAGACCCGAAAATGTAGCTCAGGTGCATCATGTTTCCATTGATTATCCTTGAAATGTTTCTACAACTTGATTGGAGTCCACCTGCGGTAAATTCAATTGATTGGACATGATTTGGAAAGGCACACACCTGTCTATATAAGGAGGTGACCAAGAACCCAATGGTCAATCTGACAGAGCTCTTCTGTGGAGATGGGAGAAACTTCCAGAAGGACAAACAAAACTGCAGCACTCCACAAATCAGGCCTTTATGGTAGTGTCTCCAGACGGAAGCCACTCCTCAATGGAAGGCAGGCATATGACAGCTCACTTGGAGTTTGCCAAAAGAGTTCAATCTTGGTTTCATCAGACCATGAGAAACAAGATTCTATTAACTATTTGGCACCATCCCTACAGTGATGCGTGGTGTTGGCAGCATTATGATGTGGGGATCTTTTTCAGCGCAGGGACTGGGAGACTAGTCAGGATTGAAGGAAAGATGAACGGAGAAAGGTAAAGATAGATCCTTGATGAAAACCTGCTCCAGAGTGCTCAGGACCTCAGACTAGGATGAAGCTTCATCGTCCAACAGGACAACTACCCTAAGCACACAGGCAAGACAATTCAGGAGTGGCTTTGGGAAAGTCTCAATGTCCTTGAGTGGCCCGGACTTGAACCTGTTCGAACATATCTTGAGAGACCTGAAAATAGCTGTGCAGTGACGCTCCCCATCCAACCTGACAGAGCTTGAGAGGATCTGCAGAGAAGAATGGGAGAAAGCCCTCAAATACATGTGTGCCAAGCTTGTAGCGTTATACCCAAGAAGACTCAAGGCTGTAAAAGCTGCCCAAGGTGCTTCAACAAAGTACTGAGTAAAGGGTATGAATAGTTATGTAAATGTGATATTACCGTATTTTATTTTTAATAAATTTGCAAAAATGTTCTAAAAATCTGTTTCTGCTTTGTCATTATGGGGTATTGTGTGTAGATTGATGAGGGGAAAAAATTATTTAGTCCATTTTAGAATAAGGCTGTAACGTAACAAAATTTTGAAAAAGTCAAGGGGTCTGAATACTTTCCGAATGCACCATAGGCTGCTTATTTAATGCAGAGCTAAACCAAGATAGCAATCTTGAAGCTTAAGTGATTCTGGAGTTGATTAGCTTCCCACATCACCATGTGAAATAATCTTATTTGTAATGAAATAATATGCCTGTAAAATATTCTTATACTTGCTGATGTAACCTACAATATTATCCCAATTCTACAGTGGGGCAAAAAAGTATTTAGTCAGCCACCAATTGTGCAAGTTCTCCCACTTAAAAAGATGAGAGAGGCCTGTAATTTTCATCATAGGTACACTTCAACTATGACAGACAAAATGAGAAAAAAAAGCCAGAAAATCACATTGTAGGATTTTTTATGAATTTATTTGCAAATGGTCACCTACAAACAAGCAAGATTTCTGGCTCTCACAGACCTGTAACTTCTTTACGAGGCTCCTCTGTCCTCCACTCGTTACCTGTATTAATGGCCCTTGTTTGAACTTGTTATCAGTATAAAAGACACCTGTCCACAACCTCAAACAGTCACACTCCAAACTCCACTATGGCCAAGACCAAAGATCGGTCAAAGGACACCAGAAACAAAATTGTAGACCTGCACCAGGCTGGAGGAGACTGAATTGATTTGGGTTCTCAGAACCTCAAAAAGTTCTGGAGCTACACCATCGAGAGTATCATGACTGGTTACAACACCGCCTGATATGGCAACTGCTTGGCCTCCGACTGCAAGGCACTACAGAGGGTGCCTTGCAGCTAATCAAATGGCTTCCTGGACTATTTGCCCTGAACCCTCTCCCATTTTTACACTGCTGCTACTCTCTGTTTATTATCTATGCATAGTCACTTTACCTCTACCTACGTGTACATATTACGTTCAATTACCTTAACTAACCTGCACACATACAGGTACCCCCTGTATATAGCCTCTCTACTGTTATTTTAATTGTAGCTCTTTAAATATTGTTATTTTTATTTTTGTATTTTTTATATACTGTATATATATATTTTTTACTTCAGTTTGTTTTAGTAAATACTTTCATAACACTTATTTTTCTTAAAACTGCATTGTCAGTTAAGGTCTACACCTTGTATTCGGCGCATGTGACAAATACAATTTGATTTTGACACACACATACTGTATATTTGATCATATTTTACATCATGTAACTTGAGAGAATATTTCAATAAGGGCTTTAATCCACTACTTCCTTTGTTTTATGAAGAATACAACTGTGTTTTCCAGGGGCTCATCCTCTCCTCTACCAGCCAGGCTCAGAGCTGTGAGCTGCCATCCATCCACCCCCTGAACACCTGTTGGAGAGACTAGCAGCTTCTCCAAGGCATCTGACAAACAGGGACAAGCTGGAGGCTTTTGGACTTGTTCCCTCTTTGGCCTGTATATCTGTGATTCCCCTAGCCTTCCCAAATCCCCTCAGCAGTTCAGAGATATCTCTCAGCTGTTGTTAGTGTGTCCTCATTCTCGGACAGGCCTGCTATGCTCTCCAGCTGCAGGCTTTGCTATGGTCATTGGACCCCACTGAAGGGCACTATTGTCCATTCATAGGGTTCACTGTGTGAGAGGTCACATGAGGGAGAGCTCGGACCTGGCAGGAAAGGAAGGTGTTTGTGGCCGTTTGAGTAAAAATGGCCGAGCAGTAAGCACTCTAAAGACTGTACAACCCTCCATGTATTGGTATGCATGGGAATGTGTGTGTTTGAAATCAGTGTGCAAATATAAAGTATTACATAATTCAATGCAATGGAGATTTAAGTATCTAAAAGTTAAATATCAAATCAAGTGTATGTCAACATCAGCAGATGTCACAAGGTGCTTATACAGAAACCCAGCCTAAAACCCCAAACAGCAAGCAATGCTGATCTTTCTTTCTTTAGTATAATGTGTCCCCTGAGAGTTAAGATACATGGCATGGCAGGGGACAGAGAGCGCCTAGCAGATGTGCAGATAAATCTTTGTTTCTCACTCAGTTAAGAAATTCAGCAGGCGCGGGAAGCAGTCCTCGTTCCTAGTCAAAGGCACCTTGCAGGAACCAGAGAAACTGCAGAACAAATTGGAGAACAAACAGTCACACAGGGTCACCCACATTATCCTTTATCTACAAAGCCAAGGAGAACAGGAGGTGGCGTGGCTTTTCCCAACAGTAGGCAATAACACACATGTTGTGATAATATTCATCTGACATCGTTTAAAATTACACTCTCATATAAGTCACCCACTTTCAAAGACTTACATGTCTTGGTAAGTTCAGGACCCTGTAATCAGAGACACTTAGGATGCAGTTTTTCTACGAATTTCAAATGAGGGGGAAAGTATGGTTAAACAATTCCTTAAGAGGTTTTAATATTGAATCAATAGCCACTGAAAATTGTATTAATGGCAACACTAAAATAAGTCACAAGCGTGAGTTAGAATAACAATTAACTGCACCTGTTTGCTTGCCTTCTGCATTTAGTTCAGATGTCCTTCATTTGACACTGGATAAATATGTTCATGGACTTGACTGACATACAGTATGATGATATGGGACACAGACAGGCAGGCACGCACACAGGCAAATGCATGCACACAAATGCACAGTCACTCACACAGTAGTATGATAACATTTGAGTTTCTATTTCAGCCATGAAATTGTATGGCTACAGAATGGTGGTGTTATTTCACCAAAGAACTAGAAAGGAAAAAATGTAGTTAATATATATGGAAAGCAGGAGGAAAGCTCTTGTTGTTTCTTGCACCCTGCTGCCTCCCTTCATGGATATGATCATCTTGCGATCTGGGAGACTGTTGTTCAATCAAAACACCAATTAAAATCATCATGCAGCACTCCATGCATGAATCAATCATGGTAAACGCTTTTGCAACAGTACTGTCGGTGTCTTCCTATCAAAGTATGCTGCCACAGTAATATGCTTATATTACCATCTTACCTTGGGATTGTCAGTGGAGCTCAATGTAGCATGACCTCTATAGTGTTTCAAACAATTGCAGGAAGGAGGAAATATGTACTGGGTAATTTTACTGGTACCACTGATTTTGAGGTATAGGTGAGATAAAAACACTCACAATAAACTGCATCCCTAGCTAAAATAACACTGTCATGGCATTATTAAGACACACATAAACAAATGCATAAACTAAACATAAATCTATTCCTGACATATCTGATGAATACAAAAAATGTTATCACAATTTACCTCCAGTTCCCTGTGCCTACGGTGTAAACTCTGTTTTGCCGACAGACTAATTTGACCAGGGAAAAGATTGCTTCTTTTGAGATATATTAATAGAATTGGGAAATTCTCTTCACTTCAGAATACAAATGCTGCCTCTGTAGACATAATATATCTAATTATTTCTGCACAAGCAGATTATTTTCAGAGACAAACAAAAGCATCAAAAAAGGGATGGAAATTCCTATTTTAGGGAGAAAAGAACTGAAGAGGCTTCAGAGAAATTTTCAAGGCACTTACAAAGCTTAACAAGATGCAAAAAGGAGAAAAGGGAAAGAAGCAATTACATTCTCACAATACCCCATTGCTATGTACATTTTCTGTGGTACCAAACAAGGTCACATATTTTCAGCCCAGGATAATGAGGGGCCTATGGCTCTGATAGACACAATTTTTTAAAAGCTAGCCCACCATGCAAGGACCCTGAGCCTTGACCTCCTATATTTTCCATAGTATCTCCATTGAGAGAACGAGAGAGAGAGGGATAGTGAGAAAGAGAGAACTTTTTTTTTAAAGAGAAAAGAGGGTTATTAATGGTCAAAGGGTGCATTGGGGGAGGCGTTAAGGGAAGAGGAGGGTGTCGGGGGATTGTGGCCAAGAGGGTGTCTGAACCACTGACCTTTTCCTCCACTGCGCCGGCAAATGGTAATAAGGGGCAATTATAAAGGGCCTCTTGGCCACAATTCACCTAATCCTGTAGAGGGAGCTGCAGCCAGATGTAATTACTGCACGCTGGTACTCTGACCCAAAGCCTGGCGGAACTAAGCCCAGATGCAAAGCATGGCGGTCCAAACCCAACCTGGCTAATTCCGTGGCAGAGCACCAAGATATCCTCAGGCAGCACTCAGGCCTCAACAAAACACAGCTGCTCATCACTCTTCTCATACATCCTATTAACTCTCCTGATATCTAGTTGTGTCTCTCAGAACATTAAACCCTCCCACTGACTGACTTGACATATTATGTGGTAAACAGTAATACTGAAAGTTTACATGAAAAATGAATAGCCTTTATTTGGAGGTCCCAGTCACACCCACACAGTTTCCAAAGTGTGTCAGTCAACAATGAAGCCAATGAGAGGTTCCAAGTCAGATCCCACTGCCATAGTTTCATACAGTCACTTTACATGCTGACCGCACTGCTCGCGTTGCAAAATAAATGTACATATATATGTTATTCTATCATTGCACCCACACTGCTCGCGCTTGACAACGAGCGTCTGCATAGCCAGGCGCTAAAATAGAACTTGGTTCTGTTTGTGATGCTTGATGTGCTGCAAGTCCCGCCTCTCCGATCTCCTCATTGTTTTTTAGGAGCATATATACACATACCATCTCCTCATTGGTTTTTAGGAGCATATACCCACGTGGGTGATTGAAAGGGGAACTGAGGTCCACATTCCAGTCCAGTTGGTAGTGGTAATGCACCTTAACGTTGGTTGCCAACTGCCATATGAAGTCCAAAGCCTGAAGGAGGAGAGAGTACTAGAAACAAACTTTTACCCTTTTAACTGTGGATTAATTGTCGGAGTAGAGAACCTTGTGCATTTCAGGTAAAATAACAACCCAATGTTTATATCCCAGGACAAATTAGATAGCTGTTAACAGCAAGCTAGCTAGCTGAATTGTCATAAATGTTTAATGCTTTCGACCTGTCCCCAAATTAATATAGTTAGTTCAGAGTTTGTTTTGATATTTCAACCTGCGTGTCTTGATCGTGGCACGTGCGGTCAGGTAAGCATGTTAGGTTCCTGACGGACCTGTTGGCCATGATGACAACTGCCATCACCATCACCATCAGGTGGGCTGAATCTGGGATGGAACTGCAGGCAGCTGGGGAAATAATATATTTTCATGTGGGACATTGAAGTATATTGAATGGGGAAGGGTGTCTGATTTCTGCAGGGTTGTGGTTTTCACCTCCTGACAAATATATCACATTGTGAGGCAATGCTACAGTACAACATTCACAATAAAGGAGGATGCAATGGGGATTTGTAGTCTCTTGCATAGAATTGTATATTCTGAAAGCATGGAGTTGTGGAAGGTGGTACATTCTGAGCAGAGGTGATAGAGTGGTAGCCAGGCCTAGCTGAGGCTCCAGACAGGATGATGTGGTGGTGGGTAGAGGAGGGGTGACAGCCAGCCCAGCCCTCCGCAACACATTGCTGTTTGACTAGAGAGCACACAGGCCCTCTAAGTCGCACTGCTGGGAAAGAGAAATGGGCAACTCCATTAATATCTGTCCACCAACGCTGCTCAGCCAACACATAGTGATTGCTGGGTCCAATGAACCTTGCCAATTAGTAACGACTGTGTTTCTACCTCTTCCTTTACCCAGTCTGCAGCCTGTCTGATCTGCCTACTGAATACCGTGTCAGCCAGACAGCGAGCACCCAGGGAGAGAAACACTAGCAGCCTACAGATTCTCTACCCAGTCTCACTGTATCAAGAGGGGAATACATTTGGCTGATACAAAATGCAGTCATGCGTAGGTCTTCCGTGAACAAACACATCCAACTAAATGTTTGGTATACATGTTTCACACTTTTCTGGGTGATAATGTGTTATTTTCCTTTACATGTAGGCTACTACAGTATATGATTAGATTTCGGAACCAGATCTCTGTGCAAATGCAGATTGATTAACAGTCTGTACACCAGGCTTTGCCCTTTTGCTCAATAGAGAGAGTTGAGTTTCCTGTGAAAATGATCTGTTTCCAGTTTGTCTCTCGAGGTCAATTAAAAAGATACATTTAAGCATGGGCAGCAACAGCTGCAGTTGCTTCTCATCGAATTAGAACTAATGCCAACATCATGCTTAACAACATCATTTATTTAATGCCCCATCGATTCTACCCCAGCAGATAATTATTCATTAGGTTCCTGTTCGACTGACACTTAGCTCCTGGAACACGCTGAGGCTCTATTGGACTGCATGGACTAGATTACAGTATAGACTGTCAAGGATTTCCTCCTCTTCTTCCGAAGAGGAGAGGCGAAAAGGATCAGAGGACCAATATGCATCGTGGTAAGTGTCCATGGTTCTTTTAATACGTAAACGTACACATGAACAACTGATTACAAAAAAACAAGAAACGTGTGAATCCCTAAACAGCCCTATCTGGTGCAAAACACAGAGACAGGAACAATCACCCACAAACACACAGTGAAACCCAGGCTACCTAAGTATGATTCTCAATCAGAGACAACTAATGACACCTGCCTCTGATTGAGAACCATACTAGGCCGAAACATAGAAATACCCAAATCATAGAAAAACAAACATAGACTGCCCACCCAACTCACGCCCTGACCATACTAAATAATGACAAAACAAAGGAAATAAAGGTCAGAACGTGACATAGACATCCTCTAATTGCCCTTGTACCTGGACAGATTAGAGCAGTCCATGGTTGGATGTGTGGACTAGAACTACATTTAACGTAATGAGATGGTTATGAAAGTAATAACAGTGAATTATTTATTCAAGGCCTCAATAAGTACTTGGAAGACGAAAAGAGCTCTTACACACTCTCCCTACACTGAAGTGTAAATGATCTGTTTGGTGTTCAACGTTAAAGTCTTTAACCTAGTTTGAAAAAGTGAACAGATGGATTTAATGGTCAATATTAGGAAACCATAATCCACATTGATATAATGGCATCTTCAAATGAGTGACACATTAATAATAGATTAATCATTGGGAAGTCTCCCTCTGTGCTACTTAGGATACTATCTCAATGGTCCTGGCATGCTCCTCAAGGATTGGCTCCCCTATAGTGAGGATAAAGCCTTTCAAAGGGACCATGATCTTCTCATGTCCACTTTTCATCTCTTCTCCCCTCAATACTGTACAACTAATTGCCTCCAGAGAGATCTATATTAGAATATTGTATTGCCACCTGAGAACAGGAGCCAACCAATATTCCACAACATGACGTTATGGAGAGAAGATATGGTGTGCATATAGAAACATGACATGTGTTTCCATGCACAGCAGACAAATGTGTTTTTACAATAAATGCAATGCAACTGTTTTCCATGCCATCTGTAATGAAATCCTACAGGTAAACAAATTCCAGTGAGCTTGTTCTACACACAAGCATGTAGAAGTATCAGGAAGACACCATTATTAATTCAATTCTGACAATTAGAATAATTACAGTCTATTTAAATGCCACTCAAAAGGGATAATCGATCCAATGTATTCAACGCCCAATCAGAATGGATTCTCCCACCCCCAATTCCCACCTCCCATTTCATTGCCCTCCATTTATAATTCAACAGAAGTGACAACCGACAACCGTCACGTACGGCAGCGTGGTGCAAGCCTCTGGGGACACACAGACAGCCTTTGAACAGTGGAGAATTAGATCAGGCACCAAAGTACAGGGTACAAACATAGACTACGCAATTGAGTTTGAGCTGCCAAGGTCTCACCCTAAGCCAATGGATATATTGAATCACATCCATGTAATGTTGCTGGCCCCTTCTAATGTATTTACACTTGATTTTTCTCAAGGAAGAGATGTTCAAAATAATGATGTTCGTTATTAAAATATAATAAAGTGTTAATGTAATTAAACAATTGAGTTTTTTTGCTTCCCCATGAAGGAAAGAACATTTCAAAATAATAATTATGCATTGATTGATAAACGTTGGTTTTGTTCGTGCCATGTCAAGGACAACACACCTTCAATTGAGCTACACAACAAACAGTTAAAACATTGCTTTCTCTCTACAGCCTCTCCTGTTTCCAGCAAAGGTCTTCTAGAGGTGAAATAATGAAGGCTAGACATGCAACGGATGCATCTAGCGTTACAGACAAGTGCTCCCTAGAGCTCGCAGAGCTCACCGAGCTGGGAGAGAGGGACCATGACACAGGGAAATGTAGAGGACAAAGATGGGCTTATGCATTGAAGAGTGACAAGAGGAGAATCAGGAAGGATTCCTATATCTTATCCATTAATTTACAGTATATAGAGTGTGGTCCATAATTATTGGCACTATTGATAAAGATAAGCAAAATATACTGTATACAATACATAACTACATAAATACTGAGCTATATTGTAACGATCGTTACATACCCGGCCAAACACAGAAATACAAAACATAGAATGCCCACCCCAATTTACGCCCTGACCAAACCAAAGATAGAGACATAAAAAAGGAACTAAGGTCTGGACAAGACATATATTCTATGCAAATTTTTTTTTTAATTATATTATTTTATACTAATACAATTGCCCAGAGAAAGATTTTATTTAACACATTTTTAAAAATCTAAAAAAGATAGGGGTCAACATTATTGGCTCCCCTGTTTTCAGTTTTTAATACTCCAGCACCCTCCTCCCCTTGCGAGGATAACAACACTGAGCCTTTTTCTAAAAAAATTATGAGATTGGAGAACAGATTAAAAGGGATCTTAGACCATTCCTCCATACAGAGACTTTCCAGATCCTTGATATCCTTCGTCAGCGCTTACGGACTACACTCTTCATTTCAAAACACAGGTTTTCAATGGGGTTCAAGTGCAGAGACTGACATAGCCATTGCAAAATGTTGATTTTGTGGTTAATTAACCATGTTTTTGCACATTTTGATGTGTGCTTTGGGTTATTGTCTTGCTGGAAGATCCATTTGCGGCCAAGTGTCAGCCTCCTGGCAGAGCCAAACATTTTGCTTCCACTAGTCCTGGTGTACTCATTAAGGTCAGCAGCATCATGAACTTTACCAAGGACCAGGACCTGTAGCAACCACCAGAGCAGCAGTGGATACAATAGCAAAAACATTTTTCATAACAGTTTTACCATGAAAAGTCTTGTGACAGCCAGTTGGATGGAGGGCTTATTACTGTATTTCAGCGTCAGAGTCGGAAACCTCTGTGACCTCTCTTGTATGGGTGAGGGCTATCTAAGTAGCGCAGAGATGGGGCCCTTTTATTGTTAACTGGAAATAAACATATTTTTTATAAAGGTCATAGGATAAGTAGCTAAACCAATGACTCCATGAGCCAAATTTCCAGTTGTCTGACTCCGAATGAGTTTTGTTTCATTATCAAACAGTAAAATAATTGGTTATCAGTCATGCAAAGCATAGAAAAGTAGACGCTTTGCCACATTGTTTCAATACAACAACTTCCATCTAGTCCTGTTTGGATGGGTACCTCTACTACTGAGTAGGTTGATTTTGTATTCTTCCGGGTGTTTTGATTTTCTTTAATAAAGTAATTTATCTGACAAAATGATGTCACATTTTGGACCTGAATTGATCGTAAACATCTATACACAATCTTGTACTGCTCAAACTGATATGACATTCTGATTTTACACTAGACAAATGTTGTCTAGTATTCTCTTATGAAGTACAAATAGCTTTGAGGTTCAAATCAAATTTATTATAGGTTGTAAACCTTTCACCACTTAATAATATCACTGTAATCATAGCTCTGTACACTTGAAACGTAAATAAACCACAGGAGTAGATCATATATACCACATTGATGCAGTCTATTTGCTAAATATTGAGGAGCTTTGTTAAGTTTTTGAAATACTCAACAGGCATAGAGGAAAATTAACTTTTGTTTCCTTGGAAAAATGGTTCCTACTTTGTTTAATTTGCATCACAAGAGAGTAGCTCTGCCTTCCAAGGCCCGTTGATGTTTCTGTGGGAGGGGGATGCCGTGCAGTGTCAGAATTCCAAATGATGTGTTCCTATACAGTAGACCACACTGTGCTTGGATATGTAATATAAATGGGAGAAGAAAGCTTCAACAAGAGACATTCAAATAAGGCTTGCAAGCAAAAACAACATGGCAACATCTAAATAATTATACAGGAGGCTGTGGTAGTGGTTCATGGTGATTTTTAGAAAGTCAAGTGGAAATGTATTGTGGAATCAGGTCCGACTAACTGTCAGTGTATTTCAGTGGGAAATGTAATACAGGAAGATATGAAATATTGATACCGCTCCAGTGTGTATGAAGAAGGTCAGGCCTGTGAATTGTGATAGTACAAAGGGAGCTATCTCAGTTAGGCCTTTGTCACTGCTTGCCAAATCAATATTCTCTGACATTTGTAGTAAGGTGCAGGGCAGCAGGGGTGAGAGAGGAACAGAGCCATCACAAAGGACATGCTTTGGAGATCTCTGACAGGCCTGGTGTGACCATTAGCTTTGTGAGAGACCCTGTGGAGTCAGGGGAGGTGGGAGGTTGGCTAGGCAGCCACTGTGGGTCTGTCATTTAGAACACCCAACAGGGGAACACACCAGAATAACAAATGTTTTGCATTTTAGTAATTTAGCAGACGGTCTTATCCAGAGTGACTTACAATTAGTGCATTCATCTTAAGATATATATTTTTTATTTTTTTATTTCACCTTTATTTAACCAGGTAGGCTAGTTGAGAACAAGTTCTCATTTGCAACTGCGACCTGGCCAAGATAAAGCATAGCAGTGTGAGCAGACAACAAAGAGTTACACATGGAGTAAACAATTAACAAGTCAATAACACAGTAGAAACCAAAGGGGGAGTCTATATACAATGTGTGCAAAAGGCATGAGGAGGTAGGCAAATAATTACAATTTTGCAGATTAACACTGGAGTGATGAATGATCAGATGGTCATGTACAGGTAGAGATATTGGTGTGCAAAAGAGCAGAAAAGTAAATAAATAAAAACAGTATGGGGATGAGGTAGGTGAAAAAGGGTGGGCTATTTACCAATAGACTATGTACAGCTGCAGCGATCGGTTAGCTGCTCAGATAGCTGATGTTTGAAGTTGGTGAGGGAGATAAAAGTCTCCAACTTCAGCGATTTTTGCAATTCGTTCCAGTCACAGGCAGCAGAGTATATATAGGTGAGACAACAACACATCACAATCGTACCAATACATTTTCCCTCAACTAAGCATTTGTCAGCAAAGTCCGTGCTAGTGGGAAAAGAGAAGTGCCTTTTTTTAGGTGGGCTCGGGTCACAAGAGACCAGAGGTGGCGGAACGGAGTACTCGGGTTGGGATATAAGGTTTGAGCATAGCCTGAAGGTAAGGAGGGGTAGTTCCCCTTTGAAGATGATGCAAGCTTCTGGAAGCCAGTGGAGTGTGCAGAGGAGCAGGGTAACATGAGAGAACTTAGGGAGGTTGAACACCATCTGGGCTGCGTCATTCTGGATAAGTTGCAGGGGTTTGATGGAATTAACAGGGAGCCCAGTCAACAGTGAGTTGCAAAGGCTAGACAGGAGATGACAAGTAGCTGGATTTGCACTGCATGAGGAAAGGTTGTACTCTACAGATGTTGTAGAGCATGAACCTGCAGGAGTGTTTTGATGTTTGCAGAGAAAGACAGGGTGTTGTCCAGGGTCACACCAAGGTTATTTTCACTCTGGGAGGAGGACCGGGATGGAGAGGACTTGGAATGGTCAGGCCTTCACTGGGAGGAAGAGCAGCTCCATTTAGTTGTGCTTGAGGTGGTGGACTGACATCCTAGCTGAGATGTCTGCCAGGCATGCAGAGATGTGTGGCACCACCAGGGTGTCAGAAAAGGTGGGAAGGAGAAGAGTTGTTGAGTGTCATCCGCATAGCAATGATAGGAGAAACCATGTGAAGATATGACAGAGCCGAGTGACTTGGTGTAAATGAGAAAAGGATAGAGGGCCTATAACCGAGCCCTGGGGGACAGTAATAGTGTGAGCACGTGATGCTGACATACAGTGCCTTGCGAAAGTATTCGGCCCCCTTGAACTTTGCGACCTTTTGCCACATTTCAGGCTTCAAACATAAAGATATAAAACTGTATTTTTTTTGTGAAGAATCAACAACAAGTGGGACACAATCATGAAGTGGAATGACATTTATTGGATATTTCAAACTTTTTTAACAAATCAAAAACTGAAAAATTGGGCGTGCAAAATTATTCAGCCCCTTTACTTTCAGTGCAGCAAACTCTCTCCAGAAGTTCAGGGAGGATCTCTGAATGATCCAATGTTGACCTAAATGACTAATGATGATAAATACAATCCACCTGTGTGTAATCAAGTCTCTGTATAAATGCACCTGCACTGTGATAGTCTCAGAGGTCCTTAAAAGCGCAGAGAGCATCATGAAGAACAAGGAACACACCAGGCAGGTCCGAGATACTGTTGTGAAAAAGTTTAAAGCCGGATTTGGATACAAACAGATTTCCCAAGCTTTAAACATCCCAAGGAGCACTGTGCAAGCGATAATATTGAAATGGAAGGAGCATCAGACCACTGCAAATCTACCAAGACCTGGCCGTCCCTCTAAACTTTCAGCTCATACAAGGAGAAGACTGATCAGAGATGGAGCCAAGAGGCCCATGATCACTCTGGATGAACTGCAGAGATCTACAGCTGAGGTGGGAGACTCTGTCCATAGGACAACAATCAGTCGTATATTGCACAAATCTGGCCTTTATGGAAGAGTGGCAAGAAAAAAGCCATTTCTTAAAGATATCCATAAAAAGTGTTGTTTAAAGTTTGCCACAAGCCACCTGGGAGACACACCAAACATGTGGAAGAAGGTGCTCTGGTCAGATGAAACCAAAATTGAACTTTTTAGCAACAATGCAAAACGTTATGTTTGGCGTAAAAGCAACACAGCTCATCACCCTGAACACACCATCCCCACTGTCAAACATGGTGGTGGCAGCATCATGGTTTGGGCCTGCTTTTCTTCAGCAGGGACAGGGAAGATGGTTAAAATTGATGGGAAGATGGATGGAGCCAAATACAGGACTATTCTGGAAGAAAACCTGATGGAGTCTGCAAAAGACCTGAGACTGGGACAGAGATTTGTCTTCCAACAAGACAATGATCCAAAACATAAAGCAAAATCTACAATGGAATGGTTCAAAAATAAACATATCCAGGTGTTAGAATGGCCAAGTCAAAGTCCAGACCTGAATCCAATCGAGAATCTGTGGAAAGAACTGAAAACTGCTGTTCACAAATGCTCTCCATCCAACCTCACTGAGCTCGAGCTGTTTTGCAAGGAGGAATGGGAAAAAATGTCAGTCTCTCGATGTGCAAAACTGATAGAGACATACCCCAAGCGACTTACAGCTGTAATCGCAGCAAAAGGTGGCGCTACAAAGTATTAACTTAAGGGGGCTGAATAATTTTGCACGCCCAATTTTTCAGTTTTTGATTTGTTAAAAAAGTTTGAAATATCCAATAAATGTCGTTCCACTTCATGATTGTGTCCCACTTGTTGTTGATTCTTCACAACAAAATACAGTTTTATATCTTTATGTTTGAAGCCTGAAATGTGCCAAAAGGTCTCAAAGTTCAAGGGGGTCGAATACTTTCGCAAGGCACTGTAGATCCTCTCCACGCCACCTTGTAGAAGCGACCTGCCAGATACTGTGCAGTGTGCAGAGCCTGAGACACCCAACCCTGAGAGGGTAGAGAGGAGGATCTGATGGTTCACAGTCGAAAGCAGGGGATAGATCTAGAAGTATGAGAACTGAGGAGAGCGAGTCAGCTTTGGCAAAGCAGAAATCCTCTGTGACACAGAGGAGAGCTGTCTCAGTTGAGTGAGCTGCCTTGAAGCCTGGTTAGGGTCAAGAAGATTGCTCTGAGAGAGATATGAGAGAGCTGGTCAAAGACAGCACACTCAAGTGTTTTGGAAATAAAAGAAAGAGGGAATATGGGTCTGTAGTTTTTGACGTCAGAGGGGTCGAGTGTTGGTTTCTTGAGGGGAGCGACTAGTCATCTTTAACACTACACTACAGTCATACACAGGCAGAAAATACTGGGTTTCATTCTGGAATAAAGCATTCAGCTACACACCACAAGGGTTCGAGGGATTATATTAGAGTTTTGAGAAACCCATTTAATTTTGTTAGGAAATAATCACTTTGTAAAGACAATGGACTGTTAAGTCAGTTTCTATAGTGTAACCCAGTGAACTGAAAAAGTAATGGTTCATAAGTTTGCATAATGGATCGGAAATACAAAACTGTAATGGGTAACTTGAATTCAGCAGACTGTAGCTATTATAATAAATATTCTTTAGACACCTCATATAAGTCTTGGCATCTGTTCCGGTTGTGTGTGATGATGGGTGGGATGTTTAAAAATCAGTCTCTGTGTCTCTGTATTGTGCAGAACAATGAGGATATGGCTCTGTACTTATCAGCTGCCTCCAGAAGCCTCACAGAGGATGACAGGTCCCAGCATTCTGCTCCAATTATAACGTCTGCAATTAAAATGCACTGATTCGTGACCAAAATTGAATGTAGAATTTAACAACAACAAAAGACAGTTCTACAGCTTGCTATCTTCAGATTTACATAATTAGAGGGCATGCAAATAGAATTACAAGATCCATTTATAAGACTGATAATTACACCAAATAAATTGAGAAACTTGTTTTATTTAGGGTCAACTGTGAGCAATACAGCCTGACAACAGCAAGATGTTTGAAAGTACCTTCAGAATACCATCCTTGTAGCCATACAGTCTTTGACCTCAAAGGAAACATTTTCTCTCTGTAACCATTGTTTTTCCTGCAAAGAGGAGAGAGGAAACAGTGAATGTGACTCATGGATTAGAATATTGATTTCAGCTAAACGAGAGGTTTATCTTTATCATGCACAGCGTGTCCCTGAGTGAGAGGAGAGCTAGACACCGCTCTGAACAGTCTACAGGGAGCTCCCAGGGGACTGGCCCCTAACAGGTACTATGAAATAATGAGGGATTTGATGAACCTGATCAATATTTTAATAGCTTTCCTATCAAAGCTTATGGTCAGCGGGTAGAACTCTGCAGTGCTATTTTAACATGTTACACTGCTGCTGTCTGTCTGTTCCCCACAATGTGAAACCACAGAGCAGCTAGCGGACAGCCCCCGACCAGCCATGCATAGCAGAGAGAATAAGACCTATTCTCTGCTCTCATTGATTCTTCAGTTGGAAACATGGAAGATTCTGTCTGCTACAGTCAGCCCTCTAACCTGCACATACAGATGATATGACTTCATCTGATCTTCACATAAGAACAGTAGACCTATACTGTTTTTGTGAACGGACCTCAATTTTGAGCCTTGTTTCCCCAAACTTCTGTGACTGTCTTTTGTCTTTATTTTTTTCTACAATGTCTTGAGAAAGTCTGCAACTTTCATCTGCTCTGACAGCATGACTGAAACCGGAAAAGCCAATATCACCTCTTTTCCACCTTATATTTGTTCCCCTTTTTTTCACGCACAGCTTTCATGAAAAAAATATTGAATCTTGCTTGATTATTCTGAAGCGACTGCAGTACTTATTTGTTTTCCAATGGATCCCATTTTCTGTGTGCAACGCCGTTGAGGCTACAATATTTCACTCTTGCCAGTGAAACCCGGGAGATAATCAATATGACATGCCAAACAATAGAACACAATGATTTGAGTTTAATACCCTCGACTCGAGAATCACTAATGCTCCTGTTTCAGAAAATCGATATCCTCCACACCAAAGCGGTGCACACTGTAAGGAAGGGTGAAACTACATCTAGCACAAATAAAGACATTCATTTTTCACCCAGCTACTTCCACATGAAATCCAGATAACACCTACAACCTCAGTACAATACAGCATATACAGTAAATTTACAAAATGATTCTAAATCGGTCCAGCAGTAGGAGAATTACTGGTAGCCTGTGCCTCATGGGGTGGATACGAATATAGATGGATAAGCTGTCAGTTTGAAGACTGTAGATAATGTAATTGTATCTATTTACTTGCCCCTTTCTCTGGATATGGATACGATTTGTTTCAACTCAAATTAGATTAATAGCTGCTCTATTATTATAGGCCACCGAGGTCTTAAGGCAGTTGATGACGAGTTGAGACGTGTCAGTGAAATGATCTGGAGTGGCTTTGTAAACGAGTACAGTGTAGAGGCCAACAGGTAATTAATTAACCATGTCCAGAAGGCAGCAGATGACAGCCACATTGCACTTCTCCAATTACAGGGTGTTGGATTTCATGCCTCAGAGGGCTGCCACAGCCCAGGAATCTCTTCCCCAAATCAGATACATGATAAATATTCAATGACGCATAGGCTTGTGGGTAAAAACCATCTCTGTTTCCCTCAAGTTGGAGGAAGAGAAGAGAGGCTTGACGGAGTGACGTAATGTGGAGCACTCGCTCTCTCAAACCAAAGCTAAAGTCTACACCAATGCCCCCTCAGGATCCACCCTATGATCTCCAAAACCAAAGACGCCGGTGTCAGGAACCTATCCCCATAGCCCACCCCTTTCCCTACAGGTAACAGCACACTAGAGGTTTCCCAAATTAATGCTGCACCATGAGGGGGATATAAAGCAATTAGACACTGTACAATCTAACTGTTGATGTTTTCATAGTATGTTCTCCAACAACAGACTATAAAGGCGCATGTGTGAGACATTATGGAAACTTTTTCGCCTCACACCACCTCCTCATTGAAGGACAACTTTATTATCTAAATAGATAGTCATCTTACCATACAATCAGTGTTTTATTAAACTGTCTCTCGTGTTCCACCCTGTGCCCCACATTAAAGGGTTAACATCAGTTGTGTTGGCCTGCCACTTCCCTGACTGAAGTCAGACGCTGACAGCATGATCAATAGAGCAGATGACTTCCCATTGTCAGCTATCACCTTTCCTCTGAGCGGGTATATGAGCCCAGGACACAGGCTGGAGAGGGCAAGTGTGGTGTGTGTGTGTGTATACGTGTGTGTGCATGTGCCTGCGTCCGTGCGTGTGTGCATACGTGCATGTACCAATTGAAATGCAGCTGGGCAATTAACTCAAATTACACATAATTTACAGCCAAGTAAATGGATTTTTCAAGAGATGCAACATATCTGATTTGTGCGAACCAATGGACTACACTCTTTGAAAATCACACATGATTTTGAAAGCTTGTATTAAGTGTCTGCTGAACCTTAAAAAGCCATTATCCGGAATGACTGCTACCAACAAGGTACCACAAAGTAAAGGTAAAAAACAAAGATTGTATTGCTTTTACAGTATAGTGTCCATTAGTCATTATTCTACAGACCACAAGGAAATAAAACAAATTGTTTGTAAATTCAGACAATTCAGTAATGCTTGTGTAGGTTTGTCAGCATTCAATTGAATAATATACTATACTTTTGACATCACCAACATTTAAATGAATGCTGTAATTGTCTTAATGCTTGTCACATTATCATGGGGGATGTTTTGCAGAATGGCATCAAACTTGAATGAGACTGATAATACTACAACCTAATATTTTTAATTGACCTATTCAACTAATCATTCCTGAGAGAAATTCAAATGAGTAGAAACCTGGTTATCGTGTGCTCTCAAACTCTGACCCTAATTAAGTCATCAGACATAGCCACTTGACCACGGGTCAGGATCCTGACTGTCACTGTCTTCTACAGCAACCCACCATGAATACTAATGAGTCCCGAGGACCATGGCTGATCAACATAAAGAACCAGCATTTAAGAATTTTTGCATATTCAATGGATGATATATTTGGCCATCATATCACACCATGCACAAGTTGGGTTCTCTCACTTCACACTCACCCAGGCTCTGATGCCAAGTGCTGCCCATCGATAGCTACATTAACATTATTAAGTGCTGAGGCAGTTTTCAAATAATTTTTATTTCAATTTCACTTACTAATTTGCATTTCTTCAGAACCAGAATGCTGAACACACACATAACACATGTGAGGAAGGAATGACATGAAAATTAGCATAAATGTAATCTGGATTTAGGCAACATTAAGTCAGGCAGTTAATCAGTGCTGTGTATGTACTGTGTGAGTTGATTGGCTGGGCTGGCCATGTCTGGAGCCAGCTTTAGGGGTTAGAACCCAGAAATCAGCTACAGTACTCTACTGCTGACAACCCTGGCAGCCCTGTACTCCAACAACATGCCCTAATCCAGACTCTGTCCTGCCCCCCCTCGGTGCACATTTAGTTTCCCCTAGTACTACACAGCTGATTCAAATAATCAAAGCTTGATGATGAGTTGGATATTTGAATCAGCTGGGTAGTGCTAGGGCAAAAACAAAAACGTGCACCCCCTGGGGTCCCCAGAACCGAGTTTGGGAAATGCTGCTCTAATCCTATTAAAGTAGATTGCTTACATACTGTATAACACCAAATCAATAAAGGGAAATGTAATCTCATTGCCGCTGAAAAATAAAGATTTCCCTAAAGAAACTTAAAGTTGTGGTAATTTCACTCTATTGATGGAGTCATGGATTGGAAAAGGGGTGGTTGCAACTATTTCACAATAATCTGTGATAGTGGCATACTCTGTGGATGACATATTTGACAGCAAGAAATGGGTTACATGAATAGTCCTGTACTTTAGAAGAATACTCAGGCAAATCCATAGAACCTGTATGTCTTGATAGACACAAGCTCACCCACCTGTTCTAAATTGTGATGGCTTTGTGTTTCCCAGCCAACCTGGTGAATCTAGAACGAATGCTACGTTCACTTTTAAGCAAAGTGAAATAATAGTGAACATTGCATTCCTTCTGGATTTCTTAGCCTCAAATCACCTCATACCGTATATTTTGGAGTAGCAATATTTATTTTTGAGATTTAAGTAATATCAATCGCCATTGTTCGTGTACCTGTGTGAGTGTCTCCATGGTAACAGGGATGACCCTTAGGGTTCTAACCTTTCGACAGATGAGTGTGTCTGGGGGGAGTGGCAGATTTCCACATTAGTGTGCACAGACACTGCCTGGTCTTAGGGGAGAAGGATTTCAATTCATTACACAGTGATTTGTGCCCCTTTACTTCAGGCCACAGGGGAAAGTGAGCTCATAGCTACTCAGAGTGATCAGAGGCCTACTGATAAAATTATGTGTGTCTCCTCTGTCTTTTTATAGTTGTATGACAAACACACAGACTAATAGCTTTACGTTACTGTCAGTACAACACCTAGTGACCTCGTCAAAAGGGTCGCAACCTCTTGAAATAATGGGTTAAAGTCCCTGTCAGGCCCTTGAATCCTCAGCAAAGCCATTGATAACAAGATTACAGATCTGACATCAAATCAAACCAAATGTTATTGGCCACATACACACATTTTGCAAGTTCAGCGAAATGCTTATGTTCCTAGCTCCAACAGTGCAGCAATACCTAACAATACAAAATGCCCCCCCCCCAAAATGTCAGAGTGCGAGAATATAAATATATATGTATATGATGGTGTGTACAGACATTATAGACAGTATTTGAGTGGAAAAGGTGTGTACAACAGTAGTTATATAGGATGAGCCTTAACTAGAATAGAGTATTATTATTATTTGTATTGAATTTTTTACCTTTACCTACCAGGATGGGCTCTCATTGAGATTTAAAATCTATTTTTCAAGAGTGTCCTGGCCAAGACAGACAGCACCAAGTCATTACAAAAATTACAGACAAACAACATGACAAACTACAAGTAATCAGTATATACAGTATATACTGTCCATATGAAGTGGGTAAAACAGTATGGAAACATTATTAAAGTGACCAGTGTTCAATGTACATAGGGCAGTGGTTTCTAAGAGGCACCCGGTGGTAGCCAGCTAGTAACAGTGACTAAGTTCAGGGCAGGGTACTGGGCGGAGGCCGGCTAGTGGTGACTATGGCCTGGAGATGGCCTGGAGATAGAAGCTGTTTTTCAGTCTTTCGGCCCCAGCTTTGATACACTTGTACTCTCTCCACCTTCTAGATGGTAGCAGGATGAACAGGCCGTGGCTTGGGTGGCTGAGGTCCTCATTAATAATGAGACTGATATAGAGTTGGACACTGAGTGTCCATCTTAAAATAGTTGATCCCTTATGATTTTTGAACTTATTTTTGAACTTATTAATAACTGACCAATATATGGGGGCATGAGGATAATCTTACATTCCAATAGACAAGATAACAAAGAGAAACCCTCATTTACATAAATGTAATATTTCACTGATAGAAAAATCTGTACAAAACTAAATCAGTGGTTGTTTTTATAGTAGTGAGATGCTAAGCTGGGAGCTAATTGAAAGTGCCTTTAGTCATGCTAATGAGCACTGGTGCTTCTCAGCAGAGCTTCTCAGCAGTATGATGGGCTTTTTACAGGATTGGAATTTCCCATCTTTCAGAAATGAAATGAGAGATTGCCTTCGTCTGCCAAATGCTAAAGTAGCCTCTCAATCAACTCTACCCTAAGAGAGTAAAGAAATTACAATAGGCTGAGGTTGCATGCAGTACGTTTGAATCCCATGCATGGCCTGGAAGAAATATTAAGCTGGTTCTGCATGAGTGTGTCATGGCCAGTATGACATTGGCTTCTGATTCTGCCATGTCCAGACTACTCTCTTTCATGATTGTGCTGCATGGTATCTAACTTCACATAATGAACCACTTGTTGGTGCTAATAGAGGCTATTATAAAAACTGTCAAATGTTCCATTGACAACACTCAAAGTGGCATTTACAATCCACCACTGCTCTGGAGCAAGTCAACTTGCTAGGTTGAAATATACTGTATGTGAGATACCCAACCCTCATGTTTTTTTTCTGTCCACATGAGCTGACTGAGCAAAAACTCTGGGACCTATATCGGTTTATGTTTTCCTGGCCAGCTTACATGGTCAGGAAAAAAATAACATTTCAGTATATCATTATTATTCTATTTGAATGCATTATGCAAAGAAAGGCTGTCTAAACTTCAATATATAATTGAAATGAACCATTCTAACATTTATGTTTACTTTTAGTCATTCAAACCAAGAAGCTCCATTGAGACAAAAAACAATATATTTTCTAAGGGAGACCTGGTGTGAAACATAGTGGGTAGGTGTAGCACAAATAGCTTAAGTAAGTTATGAACAGACCTGCCTTTTCCATTAAATTCAGCCAAGCATCAAATGGACCATTTCGTAGTGTCAGATTGGATGCCCTATTGGTGGACAAAAATGCAAAGTGCTATGGGGGGGGGGGGGGGGGGGGCAGTAGCTCCCTGCCATCCAGGACCTCTATACCAGGCAGTGTCAGAGGTTGGCCCGAAAAATTGCCAAAGACACCAGTCACCCAAGCTATAGAGTGTTCACTCTGTTACCGTCCGGCAAAACGGTACCAGAGCACTGGCTCTTGGACCAACAGCCTCTGAGACAGCTTTTACACCCAAGCCATAAGACTGCAAATAGCCATATGACTGGTAAAGAGTTAATGAATGGTTACCTGGACTATCTGCATTGACCCTATGCACACTCACACGACTATATACAATATAAACACTATATACAAACTCACTCACACACACACTACACTGACATTCTCACACAAAACCTACACACATACTGTACAAACACACTACATACTCACACACACACACATTCCCACATATACACTCATCATATGACACTATGTTCTTTATTTTACTCTTATTATCATCTTTGCTGATGCCTAGTCACTTTACCGTGCCTTTATATACATACATACTGTATCTACCTCAAATACTTCGTACACCTGCACATTGACCTGGTACTGGTACTCCCTGTATAGCTTCATTATTGTGTATTTTATTCCTCCAGTTACTATTTACATTTGTAAACAAGCATTTCACGGTAAAGTCTACACGTGTTGTATTCGGCTCTTTTGTCAAATAAAATTAGATTTGGATTTTTCTGTGTTTTCTCACATTATTTGTTAGGACACTAGAAAAATGAAACCGCTCCTACTCATGTATTTGAAGAGCCCTTCAACTCCAGTTTGATTTTGTGGACCTCTCTCCTAGAGCATGCTATGCAGGTTATTATGTGCAGGGAATCATAGCAGGGTAATTTAAACTAGCAGGGATACACACCCACTGAAGGGAGGGGTGGACAAAAGGATATATATGGAGCACAGGTGCCATTTCAAAATATATACATTGTACGGTGGTGAAAGATTACTCAGGTATTTGGAATTTGCCAACAAACATTTGGCAAGTAAAATATTCTAAATATTCAGGCTAATATCCTAATTTTAAGTGTAGCTTTATCTGTTGACAAAATGATTGTTTTGGCCACCATACATGCAGTGTATTATAATTACATGTTCAGAAAGGTTTTCAAGAAAGTAAACATGTTAATGCAGGCTAAGTGAATTTAAACAATGCAGCAAATGTAAGGCAAGCCAATGATAGAGCTACAGCGACAGAAGGAAGGAGACCCAGATGAAATGTGAGTCCAGTAAAAGAGCTGGAGGGAGGCGTTAGTAAAATGGTAGAAGCCAGTGTGATTGTGCCTGGAGCAGAGCAGGCACCTGTGGGCCAGAGGGAAGGCCCCATGTCCTTGATGAAACCCCTCTGTAGTGTCAGCATGATGTGGGGATGCATCGTTACCAACACAGCTGTCTGCTGCTGTAAAGACTTAATCCGCCAGAACAATCCTCAATTCAGAGAGCCCTGCGGACAATCCACCAAGGTCAGTCAATCCTCACTGGAGGCCTGGAGGCTGGGCAGCGGAGACAATGGGAGGGAAGCCTTGTTTAACACACAGTGCACATATCCCCTGCTGCGGGGAGCATGCCAAACATAGGCAAGGCAACTATAGAATGAAAGACAATTGCTTTCCTTTTTATATCTCTTGCCACCTTTGAAGCCCCCCCCCACAAACAGACATTTCAAAGGGAATTGAATTGGCTAAAGAGCAATACTCCTCCCTGAGCAGAAATGTATGTTTTAATGTCTAGATATCATTTGTTTTAAGTGCAGAGTCTACATTGCTGACACACATCATTTCTACTCATCATACACAAACAATTTTTTAAACACCTTAGATTTGTGAGAACAATTCCACAGAAAAGCATGAGTAGTTTGTGCGGAAGGCACAATATATTTATCCCTTATCCTACATTTTCTAGTTTCCTCTTTCCCCCTCGCTGAATGTTACTTGAATGCTCACATTGATACACAAGTTGACACAGACTACAAGCTATCATTTGGTGGACAATATGTTCTTCTAAAATAGATTTTCACAAACCCTAGAAATTGCCATCGTAATGTTCAGGATCATCGTCACACAAGTGAAATCTCTAGGCCTCCCATAGATCAATTGAAATGGCTGAAAGATGGAGAGCTGTGATGAAATACCTGCTAACATCTGTGTCACTGAGCATATTATGGATTCCTCCAATGTATTGACTCACAGGATTGCTTGAACCCATTTTTCAAGGCTTAAAGATCACAATTGTGAAAAAGGTCAGGGCCATTCAGGAGGAATATGACATGCTATAGTTAGGTCATTGATGAGACAGTCCCAGCAATGGCTCTTTATGAATCTGCTCCTAGAAGTGCTATCATTATGACACAATAATCAAAGTATAGAATACATTAGGAGGACAGGGCCGAGATAATCACAAATATTTGCTCTCCTCCCACTCGTCATTGCAGCATCGTTCAGGTGAACTTTAAATGCACAAAGGAATGTATTACATTTTTATCACAGGGGACCCCTTACCCACAGCTTTATTTGGTGTCAACAGTTGATGTTTAAGTTACATTTTTCTGAAACAATTTAAATGACTTAAAGTCTACGTTATGTTAAATCTATGAGCTTGTTTTTGTTAAGAGGTGCAATTATCTAGCATTACTGATAATTGCAGGTGAAACTCTACTTTGAAACATTTGCTTGCTGAGCTAGATAATTGCAATCAATTGTCCCAAATTGCAGGGATAATTGCTTGCAGAATGTACAATTGTCTTCGTAATGACATTCATGACGTATAGATTTGATGTCTGGACAGAAGTTTTGAAGGCTGTGTTTTATTAGTTTGTTTTCTTAGCGTTCAGATATTCCATGAGAGGCAAAGAAATTACCCAAAACTATGGTTAATATGTTGTAGACTGGATCAATACATTGATCTAAATTCCAAATTCAGAGAGATGTTACATGATCTGGATAAGAGTGTCTGCTAAATGACTACATTGTAAAATGTAAATCATTCTGGAGGAAGAAAAAACAGAATATCCATTTTAATAGTTTACATTAAAATTACATTTTGTCATGTATTTAAAGTATATTGCATTGAAGACTGCCTCAAATCACTCCTCACTGCTTCTGAGTTATGAAATTCAAGCTTCTCTTGTGCCAGAAAAGAACAACCCTGTGAGCAAGGATTATTTTGTTTATTAGTATGCTAAGCCTCTTAAGTCTGACAATTCTTGATTTACTCCTCATAAGACAGTTATAAATGTAAATGACGGCATCACTGTCCCCCATGGGCAAGAGGTTTAATGATGTGATACAAAACACTGCCCTATTTCCATACAGGATAGGAATAGGAATTAACCCCCATGTCAACCAGGGCCAGTTTAATCAGCCCTGCTCAAAGATTAACACCACAACCAACTGTGCAACACAAAGGGGATTGGCTGACTTCCTGGACACCACCAAGCTCAAACAGGAGAAAACTGAACACTGCTGTTAGTGAGTGCAATACAAACACAACAGTGTGTCAGATTTAGATATTGCTGAGTATAGAAGAGATTGTTTTTCAGAATACTTCAATGATGTGCCCTGCCAGTCTTGTCTACAGTCATACACAGGACATTTGGTTCTCATTGAAAGCGTTGAACTGGTGGGTGTCAGATAAATGAAAAGCCATGTAAATCTGTATAAATTCACTCAGTACCTTCGGCAAATCAGATCATGACTCCATTTGCTCCTCCCTTCCTATAGACAGAAACTCAAACAGGAAGTACCCATGCTAAGATCTATTCAACCCTGGTCTGACCAATCGGAATCCATGCTTCAAGATTGTTTTGATCACGCAGACCGGGATATGTTCAGGGTAGCCTCAGAGAATAACATTGAGGTATACACACACAGTGACTGAGATCATCAGGAAGTGTATAGGGGATGTTATTCCCACTGTGACTATTAAAACCTACCCAAACCAGAAACCGTGGATAGAGGGCAGCATTCGTGCTAAACTGAAAGCGCGAACCACGGCATTTAACCATGGCAATGTGACTGGGAATATGGTTGAATACAAACACTAGTTATTCCTTCCCGTAAGGCAATTGAACAGGGAAAACGTCAGTACAGAGACAAAGTGGAGTCACAATTCAACGGCTCAGACACAAGATGTATGTGGCATGGTCTACAGACAATCACGGATTACAAAGGGAAAACAAGCCACATCGGACCCCGATGTCTTGCTCCCGGACAAGCTAAACACCTTCTTCGCCACCTTTGAGGACTGTGGGCTCTCGTTCTCCGTGGCCGACGTGAGTAAGACATTTAAGCGTGTAAACCCTTGCAAGACGGCATCCCTAGCTGTGTCTTCAGAGCATGTGCAGACCAGTTGGCTGGAGTGTTTACGGATATATTAAATCCCTTCCTATCCCAGTATGCTGTCCCCACTTGCTTCAAGATGTCCACCATTATTGCTGCACCCAAGAAAGAACAGGTAATGGAACTAAATGACTATCACCCCATAGCACTCATTTCTGTCATGAATTGCTTTGAGAGGCTAGTTAAGGATCATATCACCTCTACCTTACCTGACACCCTCTTCAATTTTCTTACCACCCCAATACATCCACAGACAATGCAATCGCCATTGCACTGCACACTACCCTATACCATCTGGACAAGAGGAATACCTATGTAAGAATGCTGTTCATTGACTATAGCTCAGCCTTCAACACCATAGTACCATTCAACCTCATCAAGCTTGGGGCTCTGAACCACGCCCTGTGCAACTGGGTCCTGGACTTCCTGATGGGCCGCCCCCAGGTGGTGAAGTTAGGAAACAACACCTCCACTTCCCTGATCCTCAACACAGGCGCCCCACAAGGGTACGCGCTCATCCCCCTCCTGTACTCCCTGTTCACCCATGACTGTGTGGCCACAAACACCTCCAACTCAATCATCAAGTTTGCTTATTACACAGTAGGCCTGATCACCAACAATGATAAGAAAGCCTACAGGGAGGAGGTGAGGGCCCTGGCGGAGTGGTGCCAGGAAAATAACCTCTCCCTCAATATCAACAAAATGAAGGAGCTGATCGTGGACTTCAGGGAAAAGCAGAGGGAGCACGCCTCTATCCACATTGATCAGACCACAGTGGAGAAGGTGGAAAGCTTCAATATCCTCGGTGTACATATCTCTGATGATCTGAAATGGTCCACCCACACAGACAGTATGGTGAAGGAGGATCAACAGCGCCTCTTCAAACTCAGAAGGCTGAAGAGTTTTGGCTTGTTCCCTAAGTCCCTTACAAATTTTTACAGACGCACAATTGAGAGCATCTTGTCGGGCTGTATCACCACCTTGTATGACAACAGCACTGCCCGCAACCGCAGGGCTCTCCAGAGGGTGGTGCGGTCTGCCCAACGCATCACCGGGGCCACACTGCCTGCCCTCCAGGACAGCTACAGCACCCGATGTCACAGGAAGGCCAAAAAGATCATCAAGGACATCAACCACCCGAGCCACGGCCTGTTCACCCTGCTATCATTCAGAAGTCGAGGTCAGTAAATCAAATCAAATCGATTTATATAGCCCTTTGTACATCAGCTGATATCTCAAAGTGCTGTACAGAAACCCAGCCTAAAACCCCAAACAGCAAGCAATGCAGGTGTAGAAGCACGGTGGCTAGGAAAAACTCCCTAGAAAGGCCAAAACCTAGGAAGAAACCTAGAGAGGAACCAGGCTATGTGGGGTGGCCAGTCCTCTTCTGGCTGTGCCGGGTGGAGAATTTAACAGAACAGGGCCAAGATGTTCAAATGTTCATAAATGACCAGCATGGTCGAATAATAATGAGGCAGAACAGTTGAAACTGGAGCAGCAGCACGGCCAGGTGGACTGGGGACTGCAAGGAGTCATCATGTCAGGTAGTCCTGGGGCATGGTCCTAGGGCTCAGGTCCTCCGAGAGAGAGAGAGAAAGAGAGAAGGAGAGAATTAGAGAACGCACACTTAGATTCACACAGGACACCGAATAGGACAGGAGAAGTACTCCAGATATAACAAACTGACCCTGGCCCCCCGACACATAAACTACTGCAGCATAAATACTGTAGGCTGAGACAGGAGGGGTCAGGAGACACTGTGGCCCCATCCGAGGACACCCCCGGACAGGGCCAAACAGGAAGGATATAACCCGACCCACTTTGCCAAAGCACAGCCCCCACACCACTAGAGGGATATCTTCAACCACCAACTTACCATCCTGAGACAAGGCTGAGTATAGCCCACAAAGATCTCCGCCATGGCACAACCCAAGGGGGGGCGCCAACCCAGACAGGATGACCACATAGAGGTGCATCAAAGCTGGGACAGAGAGACTGAAAAACAGCTTCTACCTCAAGGACTGTTAAATACTGTTAAATAGCAATCTCCAGCACATTAAAGGCAGCTATCTTATATACATAGACATGGAATCACGGGTCACTAAATATGTTTATGTGACCAATAAAATTTGATTTGATTTGATTTGAAAGAAAAATGCAGTATAAATCACACACAGAAATCCATTGGATATCCAGTCAGAATAAAGTCAGTTTGTTAGTTTTGAAATAGAATAGTATACATTTTAATGACCGAATTAAACTATGATATCAACCTCAACAAAATGATATAGAGATGTAATATCAAATACAATCAACATAGCTTTCAATATCTTGCTGGATTCCTGAAAGCCTGTAGATTTTCAGGAATATTAAATTATAGCTCACAGTGTATCAGGATAAGGTAAGACCCAGATGCAGAACATGTCGAAGTAACAATGTTTATTACAGCAACAGAGACAAAGGTACAGGGCGTCAGGCAGGCTCAGGGTCAGGGATAAGACAGCCCCCACTCCGACATCCGAAGCATCGGCCTCCACCACGAGCTGACGAGATGGGTCCGGATGAACCTGGATGGGAGCTGTGGTAAAGCGATGTTTGAGGTCCCGGAACGCCGGGTCAGCAGCTGGGCACAACGTAAACGGAACCTTGGGCGAGGTGAGTGCTGAAGCCAGGGTTCTGTAACCCCGGATAAAGTGGCGATAGAAATTGGCAACCCCAGGAAATGTTGCAGCTGCACCCTGGATGTAGTCTGAGACCAATCCATCACTGCTCTCACCTTGCCAGGATCCATCTGGACATTCCCAGCAGAGATTATGTAACCCAGAAAGGGGATGGTGGAGTGATGGAACTCGCACCTCTCCGCCTTCACAAACAGCTGATTCTCCAGAAGGCGAAGACAAACCGGTTCAACATGTCGCAGAGAACATTATTCATCAGAGTCTGGAACACAGCAGGGCGCGTTGGTGAGGCCAAAGGGTATGACCAGATACTCGTAGTGGCCACTGGCCGTGTTGATGGCGGTCTTCTACTCGTTCCCCTCTCGTATCTGTACCAGGTGGTAGGCGTTCTGTAGATCCACATTCAAACATGAGGCACAGAAATTCCCCAAAACGATGAAAACACAGCTGCACCCTGGAGCGGCTCAAAAGCCGAGGAGATGAGTGGTAGCGGGTAATGCTGATGCTGGATTAGCCTCCGGGCAGCTTCTCTCACAGAGAACGGGGCGTAGGAAACCTTCACCTCTGCCACGAGTCCCTCCAGACTAACGCGTATGGCCGGCTGCTGTTCCCATGCCGGTTGGTCATCCCCCAGCATTAGCCCAAGTGAGAGCCCTCCCGGACATCAGTGTAATGAGATGGTTCTCTCCAAGATAGCCTGAGGGGAAGGAGGAGGGCTGAAGCTTGAAAATGGAGGGCACACTGAGCTAAAAACGCCCGACAGGTGTTCGACACTCCATTGAAACGTTCCGGGGGGGCTCCCGAGGGGGGTAAACGGGGCTCCCGAGAAGGTGGACTTGCCGATGAGATGGCATTGCTAGCAGAAGTGTTACTGAGGGGCTGTGGGGTTACCACCGTGGTAGGCTGCCTTCCAGACCCACAGAATTGCTCCAGCAAACCGTCCAATGCTCGGTCATGGCGTTCAGCCAACATTTGGACCCCCTCCATAAGGCCACGAAGCAGTTCCTCGTGCCTCCCGAGGGTATCTCCTTGGGAGGAGATGGCGTCGCGCAGCTGATCTGGGTCTGCTGGGTCAGTCATGGCCAGTTCGTACTATCAGGATAAGGTAAGACCCTGATGCAGACCGTGTCTAAGTAACAATGTTTATTACAGCAAAAGAGGCAAAGTTACAGGACAGCAGGCAGGCTCAGGTCAGAAAGAGGTCGGAAATCCAGATAGGGGCAAAGGTACAGGACGGCAGGCAGGCTCAAGGTCAGGGGCACTCAGAGTGGTCAGGCGGACGGGTACAGGGTCATGACAGGCAAGGGTCAAAAACCAGGAGGGTGAGAAAAAGAGATGCTGGGAAAAGACAGGAGCTGACAGAACAAATGCTGGTAAGCTTGACAAACAAGATGAACTGGCAACAGACAGTATTCTAAAATAAGTTCATCTTTTCTAGAAATAGACATGGAATAATTGATGAGACATCCCATATTCAAGAATAGCTTAGGAAAATAACCCAAACTTTGGGGATTACACAGGGGATAATGGGGAAGATGGGTGACACCTGGAGGGGGGTGGAGACAAGCACAAAGACAGATGAAACCGATCAGTGCCCTGACACAGTGCCTTCAGAAAGTATTAACACCCCTTGACTTTTTCCACATATTCTTGTGTTAAAGCCAGAATAAAAAAATGGTTAACATGCAATTTTGTTTCACTAGCCTACATACAATCCCCCATATAGTAAAAATTATGTCTTTAGATTTTTTTAAACAAACTAATAAAAAATGAAAAGCTGAAATGTCTTCAGACAAAAAGTATTCAACCGCTTTGTTATGGCAAGCCTAAATAAGTTTAAAAAGCCCTTGTCACTTTGCATAATGATAGGAGACAAGCGCAGGAATATGTAATAGTGGGTTTTATTTTCTCCGCCCAAACAAAAGAGTGAGGTGTAAACCTCTAAATAATACACGGGACGAGACCCATAAAACAAGTTCACAATAACACGTGGCATGGAAGCTGATACAACAGCACAGGTACTCACAGGACCAACCGACATGGTAACAATAACACAGGTACTCATAGGACCAACCGACATGGTAACAATAACACAGGTACTCACAGGACCAACGGACATGGTAACAATAACACAGGTGCTCATAGGACCAACAGACATGGTAACAATAACCGACAAGGACAATGGAGAACAGAGGGCACATATATACACATAGTAATCAGGGGGAATGGGAACCAGGTGTGTGTAATGAGACAAGACAGTCGGGAGTTGGTGGTAATGAATCCAGTTCAATGATGCCTAGAAGGCCGGTGACGTAGACCTCTAGAGCTGGTGAACAAAATGAGCAGCAGTTCTGGGGGGGGGGGGGGGGGGGTCTGGGGATCTGTGACACCCCTATAGTTGATGTCCACGCCCCAGCGGAAATCAAATTAGCATAATAAAAATAACCCAATAAAAATTGGTCAGTTTAAGCTGGAGATATCTATTTTTTTTGCATTGGATGCGTCTCAATTCACCTCATCCACTGACAATGCACTTCCGCATCTGTGGTGAAAGGTGATAGAGCTGGATGAGCAGTGTTTGTCAGACCATGAGACATCCCAAACATCGGTGTTCTCACAAAATCGTCTGTACCATCTGTACAGTGTGTCCTACAAACTATTATGACTCATCTGTGGAAAGATGAGACTCTCACAAACATGTACATGTCTGTTGTTTTTCTCAGGCCTCACAAGACTCGTCTGAAGGTCCCCGGTACCAGTTGAAAGAATGTATGGAAGTATACTGTATATGGAAACTGTTTAGTGCCAAAAATAAGGGGTTAAAAAATCTCTTAGATGTAATGGCAAAATTTGGATTTACCCCTAAATAGACATACCCAAAAGTAACTGCTATTCATGTGTAATTATATGATTCTGACATGCCAAAACGTGGTATATTTGGAAAGAAGACCTCTGGGAGATAGATAGGAGTTACATAGATCAAGATCAAGCACACACAAAATAACTGTTTTTTAAATGTATTTTGGAAGCTATAAGTGAATTATTGATGCCCAGAGCTGGAAACACATCAGAATGTTTCCACAACATGTGAACAATATAAGAAAAAATGGGATTGACGGACCTAACAACTATAAATGGGCAGATGTTTTAGTAAGTAGTGTCAGGTGTTTCCAGATGTCCCTAAACCTCTCCAAAGTGGCATATGTCTGTAATTGAGATAATTCCAGTACTATTACATATTTTCAATCACTAAATGTTATTTGTTCAGTAGAAAAACACATTTTCTACCATATCAACCTCACTCCAACATTGTGGTGATGTTATGGGGTATCCAGGGTACATTCAAGTGTCCTTTCAACCTGTCCAAAGTGTCCGAATGTGGTAATTGCTCTGTTTTTGCACACTGGATGTGCCTAAAAGTTATTGTTCACTATAAAAACTAAATTTCTATAACACCAACCTCTCTCAAACATTGTGGTGGTGTTGGGGGACAAGACTTGAAAATGGCTGTCCAGCAATGATCAACAACCAACTTGATAGAGCCTAAAGAATTTTAAAAAGAATAATGTGTAAATATTTTACAATCCAGCTGTGCATAGCTCTCAGAGACTTACCCAGAAAGACTCACAGCTGTAATCTCCGCCAAAATCTATTCCAAAATATATTGACTCATGGGTATTAATACTTATGTAAATGAGATAACTGTATTTCATATTCAAAAAAATGTAATATAAAAAATAAATAAAACATGTTTTAATTTTGTCATTATGTGGTATTGTTTGTGCACGGGTGCAAAAAAAAATATTTAATCAATTTTGAATTCAGGTTGTAACACATCCAAATGTGGAATAAGTCAAGGGTAAAGAATACTTTCTGAAGGCACAGTAATTGCTTTCATTGTAATAGATTTTCAACTGCTCAAACAATGTCTCAAAGAACATAAATTCACAAAAGGTCTCGAAAGACTGTGTATGGACCATTTTATCCCTTGCAGTTTAATAAAGTCCACTAAAAACAGGGCTGAAACATATCAATCTAGAGGGCATTTATCTCAGTCTTTTCTTGTTTGGAACATCTTGGCGTTAAAGCTATCATTCATCAATCTACAACAGGAAAGGAGATGTTATTATGGGGCAGCCTGAAATATTTCCCTCGGCCTCTGGACTGCACAAACTTGATACTTACAATGCATTATAATGATCTCTGAAATCATCACTAAATGATTAAACACATTTTTCATTTTCATTAAATTCATGTCTTACCAAATGAAAACAGTCCCTCCGCCAGTGTCAACAATGTATTTGACCTTGCTTTGTTGGATTATAGTTATTTTGTGTTGTTTGCCTTGGTGACTGGATATACTGTAGCATCTATTGTTTCCTCAGTCTGGACTGTGCTTCTACACCTGCATTGCTTGCTGTTTGGGGGTTTAGGCTGGGTTGCTGTACAGCACTTTGAGATATCAGCTGACAGGCGGAAAGAAGAGGCAGACATTATTATCCCAGTGACAAGGAGGAGAGAGATGAAAACATCTAACATTTCATTAAGGGCGGCAGGTAGCCTAGCGGTTTAGAGAGTTGGGTCTGTAACCAAAAGGTTGCTGGTTTGAATCCTCGAGCCATAGACTGTTCTCTCTGCTACTGTATGGCAAGTCGTAAGACTGGAACCAAAAGGACCCCGAAAAGTTTACACCCCTATGCCATAAAACCGCTAAATTATTATGATGGCGGACATCACCGCATGTTATAATCTCCACCCGGCACAGCCAGAAGAGGACTGGCCACCCCACATAGCCTGGTTCCTCTCTAGGTTTCTTCCTAGGTTTTGGCCTTTCTAGGGAGTTTTTCCAAGCCACCGTGCTTCTACACCTGCATTGCTTGCTGTTTGGGGTTTTAGGCTGGGTTTCTGTACAGCACTTTGAGATATCAGCTGATGTACGAAGGGCTATATAAATACATTTGATTTGATTTGATCACATGGTTTAAATGATGTTTCTAGGGACAATATCTCTCTCATTGTCACTCTATGCCTAGGTTTACCTCCACTGTATTCACATCCTACCATACCTTTGTCTGTACATTATGCCTTGAATCTATTCATTTGTTGACTTCTATAACTGTAAAATCCTTGGTTTCATGCATGTTAACATTAGAAGCCTCCTCCCCAAGTTAGTCTTATTCACTGCCTTAGTGCACTCTACCAACCCAGATGTCCTAGCCATGTCTGAATTCTAGCATAGGAAGACCACCAAAAACCCTGAAATTTCCATCCCTAACTATAACATTTTCCGACAATATAGAACTGCCAAAGGGGGTGGAGTGGCAATCTCCCTCAGAGATAGCCTGCAGAGTTCTGTCATACTATCCAGGTCTGTGCCCAAACAATTTGAACTTCTACTTCTAAAAATCTACCTTTCAGGAAACAAGTCTGTCACCGTTGCCGCTTGCTATAGACCACCCTCTGCCCCCAGCTGTGCCCTGGACACCATATGTGAATTGATTGCCCCCCATCTATCTTCAGAGCTCGTGCTGCTAGGTGACCTAAACTGGGTCAAGCTTAACACCCTCGGCCATCCTACAATTTAAGCTTGATGCCCTCAATCTCACACCAATTATCAATAAACCTACCAGGTACAACCCCAAATCTGTAAACACGGGCACCCTCATAGATATCATCCTAACCAACTTGCCCTCCAAATACACCTCCGCTGTCTTCAACCAAGATCTCAGCGATCACTGCCTCATTGCCTGCATCCATAATGGGTGTGCGGTCAAATGACCACCCCTCATCACTGTCAAACAATCCCTAAAACACTTCAGCGAGCAGGCATTTCTAATCGACCTGGTCCGGGTATCCTGGAAGGATATTGACCTCATCCCATCAGCAGACGATATCTGGTTATTCTTTAACAGTGCCTTCCTCACCATCTTAAATAAGCATACCCCATTCAAAGAATTTAGAGCCATGAATAGATATAGCCCTTGGTTCACTCCAGACCTGACTGCCCTTGACTAGCACAGAAACATCCTGTGGCATACTGCATTAGCATCAAATAGCCCCTGTGATATGCAACTTTTCGGGAAGTTAGGAACCAATATCAAATCAAATCAAATTTATTTATATAGCCAAATATACCCAAGCAGTTAGGAAAGCTAAGGCTAGCTTTTTCAAATAGAAATTTGCATCCTGTAGCACAAACTCAAAAAAGTTATTGCCGCGGTCACCCTCCTCTTCAAAGGGGAGACACTCTAGACCCAAACTGCTACAGACCTATATCTATCCTACCCTGCCTTTCTAAGGTCTTTGATCACCGACCATTTCGATTCCCACCGTACCTTCTCCACTATGCAATCTGGTTTAAGAGCTGATCATGGGTGCACCTTAGCCACGCTCAAGGTCTTAAACGATATCATAACCGCCATCGATTAGAGACAATACTGTGCAGCCGTATTCATCGACCTGGCCAGGGCTTTCGACTCTGTCTATCACCATATTCTTATCGGCAGACTCAACAGCCTTGGTTTCTCAAATGACTGCCTCGCCTGGTTCACCAACTACTTCTCTGATAGAGTTCAGTGTGTCAAATCGGAGGACCTGTTGTCCGGACTTCTGGCAGTCTCTATGGGGGTGCCACAGGATTCAATTCTTGGGCAGACTCTCTTCTCTGTATATATCGATGATGTCACTCTTGCTGCTGTTGATTCTCTGATCCACCTCTATGCAGATGACACCATTCTGTATACTTCTGGCCCTTCTTTGTACACTGTGCTAACTAACCTCCAGACCCAGCTTCAATGCCATACAACTCTCCTTCCGTGGCCTCCAACTGCTCTTAAATGCAAGTGAAACTAAATGCATGCTCTTCAACAGATCGCTGCCCGCACCTGCCCGCGCGTCCAGCATAACTACTCTGGACGGTTCTGATCTAGAAAATGTGGACAACTACAAATACCTAGGTGTCTGGTTAGACTGTAAACTCTCCTTCTGTAAATAGCCCATCCAACTACCCCATACTGTATTTATTTTTATTTTTTGCTCCTTTGCACGCCAGTATCTCTACTTGCACTTTCATCTTCTGCACATCTATCACTCCAGTGTTTAATTGCTATATCGTAATTTCCTCACCACTAAGGCTTATTTTATTTCCTTACCTCCCTTATCTTACCTCGTTTGCACACACTGTATATATACTTTTTTTTCTATTTTTTCTATTATTGATTGTATGTTTGTTTATTCCAACTCTGGGTTGTTGTATCTGTCGAACTGCTTTGCTTATCTTCGCCAGGTCGCAGTTGTAAATGAGAACTTGTTCTCAACTAGCCTACCTGGTTAAATAAAGGTGAAATAAAATCAAATATATAAATAAATATCGCTAGAAAACAGCTTAAACAAATGTAAATGCAGCTACTTTGTTGTTATTCTGGCTGCACTGTTTGACTTGACTGTAATATAACCGTAGTTGGCTAGCTATTATTAAGGAAGGATAAGAACTTTGCCAGCCAGTATGGAAATGCAGCATTTAGAACAAAAAGACTGAACAACTTGGTCGCATCTCTGGCACCCGAACCAATGGAACGACCAGCCGGCTTGGGTAGCAGTATATCATGTGGAAGGCTGAAATAGTATGAATAAATGAATCAAAATAACGTTTTTAATGAAAATATGTCAATCATTATTTGAATATGTTGGTAACCCGTTGTATAAAAGTAATGATGCCCTCGAAGCCGGTGTTTGGAGGATATACATCACCCGTGCCTGTCAAACCCTGATCTGGTTCACCTGTCCTTGTGATTGTCTCCACCCCCTCCAGGTGTTGCTTATTATCCCCGGTGTATATATCCCTGTTTCCTGTCTCTCTGTGCCAGTTTGTCTTATTTGGCAAGTCAACCAGCGGTTTTCATTGCACCTATTTTTCCCCAGTCTCTGTTTCTAGTGCTCCTGGTTTCGACCCTTGCCTCTCTGAACCTTCCTGCCTGACCACTCTGCCTGGTCTGACTACCAGCCTGCATATCCCCTTGTACTGTTTTTGGACTCGGATTTGGTTTCTGACTGGCCTGACCTCGAGACTGCCTATCGTCTGGTACTGTTTGTTATATTACATTCTTGAGCTCTACCATCTGCCTCCTGTGTCAGCATTTGAGTCTCGCCTTGTGCCCTTATAGTGCTTCAAGGGCATTATCACTTAAACGTCTACCTGTCATACCCCTGCACATTGAGTCGGTTCTGTTACCCTGTGTATATAACCAAGTTATCGTTACTCATTGCGTATTTATTCCTCATATTAAACTTTTTTTTTCACTCTTTTACTGTTCTGTTGTTTTAAGAAGCACATCACTTATCAAATTTGAATTTACTTTTGATTTGAATAGCATGGTCTTCAGTCTGGGTAACCTATACAGAAGCCTGACCCACTCCACTCGCTGTGGGAGTGTTATGTTTGACCACATTGCCATTGAAGAGCATGCCATCTTAAATGCCAGGTGAGATGATCAACTATTGACTTTATCACAGAGGAAGAGCTAGATAGGGGTATTTATATTTGTGTGGATACCTGCTTTGATACTCCTTCACTACAAGTCTGTCTCAAGTTTTCAAAGAGACAATGTGTTCTCTGTGGAGCACATGCTCTTCTGCGTAATACTTCAAACGCCTCAGTGAGACTTTGTATCATTAATTCGCGTTAGTGTGTCTTTAATTGCTTGGTTTGCCTGTTAAATATTTGAGAAGATATTCAGATACAGGCAAATTACACAAGCCTATTTCCATTTCCTCCTAATGTTGGTTTTTATCAAGCGCCTCAGGGCATGGTACCCTGGCCTGGATGTTAATTGAACAGAACAACATCCCGTATAGCCCTTTCAGAGGGTGTTTGATTTGCATGTCTCAAGTGGAGGGATTTGACAAATTCACAAACCTAGCTTAGAAGTTATTCAAGCACACGCAAGCAGACTGATAATATTTTTATCATGTAAACTCCCTCCATCCGGGACATGCTGCTGTGCAAAATAAACAAAACACACTTCTAAAAGCAATACTTGGAAATCCACCATCTGAGAAATTGTGTTTCATTAATTGTATTCTCCTATGGCCTATCCCACTGGAAACAGACGCTTAAACACTTAAACATCTCTTTTCTATTTACATTTGGTTGAGTTGTCAACTAATATGAATTCAACTTGAAATTAACAAATAAATTGGTTGAAATAATGTGGAAACAATGTTGATTCAACCTGTTTTTACCCAGTGGGTTGGGTTGGAAGGTTTTGATACCAAGCCTTGATCTTTGACCTAAAACTATCAAGTATTCTTTAGATTATCTACATCACAGCGAAGCCATTTGCTGCACATCAGTCAATCGTTATAGGTCCCCACAAGTGAATGCATAATGTCCTTCACAAAGGGCAGGCATACTGTACAGAACCAATGCAAATTTGAATGTCAAATTCTCAAACAAAACAAATGATGTTGTCAGGCAAAATATATTGAAAGAGTATACATTGCCTTCGCCACTGAGAGCTATCTTAACCACTACTATAACCATTCAATTTTAGAAATAAAAGCAGTGATATTTTAAACTCACTTTATTAGTTTCAAGAATCAAATAGAATCATTGACCAGAATCATTGAATATATTGACCATTGTTGATTAACAATTATATACTCCCCAAACAGATTCACATCTAAAAGAACAAAAAGAAAATGATCCAATTACAGGTTTGGCACACAGAGAGATAAAGAGTAGATACTATATTCAAGGCAACACGTTGGCTTCAGACTAACTAATTACTTACAAAATTGGCTCATTTATCTTGATTGGACAGGCTACAAGATAAGAACCATATATCACCGCAATGCTTTTGGATCACTAGCCACGCTGAAAACAATATTGGATTAACACATTTATAAAAAAATATATATATTTCACCTTTATTTAACCAGGGAGGCTAGTTGAGAAAAAGATCTCATTTTCAACTGCGATCTGGCCAAGATAAAGCAAAACAGTTCGACACATACAACACATGGAATAAACAAACATACAGTCAATAATATAGTAGAAAAAGTATATATACAGTGTGTGCAAATGAGGTAGGATAAGGAAGGTAAGGCAATAAATAGGCCATGGTGGCGAAGGATTTACAATATAGCAATTAAACATTGGAATGGTAGATGTGCAGAAGATGCATGTGCAAGTAGAGATACTGGGGTGCAAAGGAGCAAGATAAATAAATGAATACAGTATGGGGATGGGGTAGTTGGATGGGCTATTTACAGATGAGCTATGTACAGGTGCAGTGATCTGTGAGCTGCTCTGACAGATGGTGCTTAAAGCTAGTGAGGGAGATATGAGTCTCCAGCTTCAGTGATTTTTGCAGTTCGTTCCAGTCATTGGCAGCAGAGAACTGGAAGGAAAGGTGGCCAAAGGAAGAATTGACTTTGGGGGTGACCAGTGAGATATACCTGCTGGAGCGCTTGCTACATGTGGGTGCTGCTATGGTGATCAGTGAGCTGAGTTAAGGCGGGGCTTTACCTAGCAGAGACTTGTAGATGACCTGGAGCCAGTGGGTTTGGCGACGAGTAGGAAGCGAGGGCCAGCCAACGAGAGCGTACAGGTCGCAGTGATGGGTAGTATATGGGGCTTTCGTGACAGAACGGATGGCACTGTGATAGACTGCATATAATTTGTTGAGTAGTGTGTTGGAGGCTATTTTGTAAATGACGTCGCCGAAGTTGAGGATCGGTAGGATGGTCAGTTTTACGAGGGTATGTTTGGTAATATGAGTGGAGGAGGCTTTGTTGTGACATAGGAAGCCGATTCTAGATTTAATCTAGGATTGGAGATGTTTAAATGTGAGTCTGGAAGGAGCATTTACAGTCTAACCAGACACCTAAGTATTTGTAGTTGTCCAGTATTCTAGGTCAGAACCGTCCAGAGTAGTGATGCTTGGACGGGCGGGCAGTTTTAGTTTCACTTGCATTTAAGAGCAGTTGGAGGACAATGGAAGGAGAGTTGTATTGTATTGAAGCTTGTCTGGAGGTTAGTTAACACAGTGTCCAAAGAAGGGCCAGAGGTATACAGAATGGTATACAGAATGGTGTCGTCTGCGTAGAGATGGATCAGAGAAACAACAGCAGCAAGAGCGCATTGATGTCTACAGAGAAGAGAAGAGTCGGCCCGAGAATTGAACCCTGTGGCACCCCCATAGAGACTGCCAGAGGTCCGGACAACAGGCCCTCCAATTTGACACACTGAAATCTATCAGAGAAGTAGTCGGTGAACTGGGTGAGGCAGTCAATTGAGAAACCAAGGCTGTTGAGTCTGCCAATAAGAATGTGGTGATTGACAAAGTCAAAAGCCTTGGCCAGGTCGATGAATACGGCTGCACAGTATTGTCTCTTATCGATGGCGATTATGATATCGTTTAGGACCTTGAGCGTGGCTGAGGTGCACCCATCACCAGCTCTGAAACCAGATTGCATAGTGGATCCGTACCAGGCAGTGCCGTACCAGGCAGTGATGCAACCGGTCAGGATGCTCTCGTTGTTGCAGCTGTAGAACCTGAGATCCTCAAAAGGTTCTACAGCTGCAACATTGAGAATATCCTGGCCGGTTTCATCACTGCCTGGTACAGCAATTGCTCGGCCTCCGACCGCAAGGCACTTCAGAGGGTAGTGCGTACGGCCCAGTACACCACTGGGGCAAAGCTGCCTGCCATCCAGGACCTCTACACCAGGCGGTGTCAGAGGAAGGCCCTAAAAATTATCAAAGACCCCAGCCACGCCAGTCATAGACTGTTATCTCTACTACCGCATGGCAAGCAGTACCGGAGTGCCAAGTCTAGGACAAAAAGGCTTCTCAACAGTTTTCTCCTGAACAGATAACCAAATGGTTACCCGGACTATTTGCATTGTGTGCCCCCCAACCCCTCTTTTACGCTGCTGCTATTCTCTGTTTATCTTATATGCATAGTCACTTTAACTATACATTCATGTACATACTACCTAAATTGGCCTGACCAACCAGTGATCCCGCACATTGGCTAACCGGGTTATCTGCATTGTGTCCCACCACCCGCCAACCCCTCTTTTTACGCTTTTGCTACTCTCTGTTCATCATATATGCATAGTCACTTTAACGATAGCTACATGTACATACTACCTCAATAAGCCTGACTAACAGGTGTCTGTATATAGCCTTGCTACTCTTTTTTCAAATTAATTTTTACTGTTGTTTTATTTCTTTACTTACCCACACACACACACACACACACACACACACATCTTTTTTTGTCGCGCCATTGGTTAGAGCCTGTAAGTAAGCATTTCACTGTAAGGTCTACACTTGTTGTATTCAGCGCACGTGACAAATAAACTTTGATTTGAAATGGTCGGTGATCTGTTTGTTAACTTGGTTTTCGAAGACCTTAGAAAGGCAGGGTAGGATAAATATAGGTCTGCAGCAGTTTGGGAATAGATTGTCTCCCCCTTTGAAGAGGGGGATGACCGCGGCAACTTTCCGATTTTGGGAATCTCAGACGATACAAAAGAGAGGTTGAACAGGCTAGTAATAGGGGTTAATAATTATAGGAAGAGAGGGTCCAGATTGTCTAGCCTGGCTGATTTGCAGGGGTCCAGATTTTGCAGCTCTTTCAGAACATCAGCTATCTGGATTTAGGTGAAGGAGAAGAGGGGAGGCTTGGGTGAGTTGCTGTGGGGGGTGCAGGGCTGTTGACCGGGGTAGGGCTAGGGGTAGCCAGGTGGAAAGCATGGCCAGCCATAGAAAAATACTTATTGAAATTCTCAATTATCGTGGATTTATCGGTGGTGACAGTGTTTCCTAGCCTCAGTGAAGTGGGCAGCTGGGAGGAGGTGCTCTTATTCTCCATGGACATTACAGTGTCCCAGAACTTTTTTGAGTTTGTGCTACAGGATGCAAATTTCTGTTTGAAAAGCTAGCCTTAGCTTTCCTATCTGCCTGTGTATATTGTTTCCTAACTTCCCTGAGAAGTTGCATATCACAGGGGGCTATTCGATGCTAATGCAGAATGCCACAGGATGTTTCTGTGCTAGTCAAGGGCAGTCAGGTCTGGAGAGAACTAAGGGCTATATCTATTCCTGGCTCTAAATTTTTTGAATGGGGCATGCTTATTTAAGATGGTGAGGAAGGCACTTTTAAAGAATAACCAGATATCATCTACTGACGGGATGTGGTCAATATCCTTCCAGGATACCCGGACCAGGTCGATTAGAAATGCCTGCTCGCTGAAGTGTTTTAGGGATTGTTTGACAGTGATGAGGGGTGGTCATTTGACCGCACACCCATTACAGATGCAGGCAATGAGGCAGTGATCGCTGAGATCTTGGTTGAAGACAGCAGAGGTGTATTTGGAGGGCAAGTTGGTTAGGATGATATCTATGAGGGTGCCCGTGTTTACAGATTTGGGGTTGTACCTGGTAGGTTTATTGATAAATGGTGTGAGATTGAGGGCATCAAGCTTAAATTGTAGGATGGCCGGGGTGTTAAGCTTGACCCAGTTTAGGTCACCTAGCAGCACGAGCTCTGAAGATAGATGGGGGGCAATCAATTCACATATGGTGTCCAGGGCACAGCTGGGGGCAGAGGGTGGTCTATAGCAAGCGGCAACGGTGACAGACTTGTTTCCTGAAAGGTAGATTTTTAGAAGTAGAAGTTCAAATTGTTTGGGCACAGACCTGGATAGTATGACAGAACTCTGCAGGCTATCTCTGAGGGAGATTGCCACTCCACCCCCTTTGGCAGTTCTATCTTGTCTGAAAATGTTATAGTTAGGGATGGAAATTTCAGGGTTTTTGGTGGTCTTCCTATGCTAGAATTCAGACACGGCTAGGACATCTGGGTTGGTAGAGTGCGCTAAGGCAGTGAATAAGACTAACTTGGGGAGGAGGCTTCTAATGTTAACATGCATGAAAACAAGGCTTTTACAGTTACAGAAGTCAACAAATGAGAACACCTGGGGAATAGGAGTGGATTAACCTTTACATCACCAGAGGAACAGAGGAGGAGTAGGATAAGGATACGGCTAAGGGCTATAAGAACTCGTCGTCTAGTACATTCGGAAATGAAAGTTATAGGAGCAGGTTTCTGGGCGCAATGGAGTAGATTCAAGGCATAATGTACTGACAAAGGTATGGTGGAAGTGAGTACATTGGAGGTAAACCTAGGCATTGAGTAATGATGAGCGATATATTGTCTCTAGAGACGTTTAAACCAAGTGATGTCACCGCATCTGTGGGAGGTGGAACGAAACGGTTGGTTAAAGCATATTGAGCAGGGATGGAGGCTCTACAGTGAAATAAGACAATAATCAATAACCAGGACAGTAATGGACAAGGCATATTGATATTAGGGAGAGGCATGCGTAGCTGAGTGATCATAGGGCTCCAGGGAATGGTTGGGCTGGCTGGAGACACGGCGATTCAAACAGCTAGCAGGCCGGGGCTAACAAGCTAGCAGAAGAGCCTTAGAGGGACGTCGCGAAGGAAGAAAGTCTGTTTCAGCCTCCTCATGCGGTGGCTTCGATAGACCAGTTGTGATGGTTTACTAGGGTTCCGAGTAGCACAAGGGTCCAAGTTCAATTGGCAAAATAGGTATAGTGGCCCAAGAAATTGTCCAATGGATCTTTTCAGCTAAAAGTCCAATATGCTCTAGACAGCTAGCGGGCCACGGCTAGCAGGCTAGCAGATGGGCATTCAGGGGACGTCACGACGGAGGGGCCAGCTGGGGAAAAAAAACCTTGGGCAGATTATGTTGGTAGTCCAGTCGTGATAGATAAGCAGTGCTTCGTGGAGTAAAAGAGGCTCAGGACAATTGGCAAAATAGGTATAGTTGCCCGAGAAATTGGGCTATGGGCCTATTTGTTGACAGTCCGATATGTTCTAGCCAGCTAGCGGGCCGCGGCCAGATGCGCATTCAGGGGACGTCGCAACGTAGGAGCCAGTTGTGCAGATTACGTCAGTAGTCCAGTCATGAAGGATAGTTTTGGCAAGTCGGTTAGGACATCTACTTTGTGCATGACACAAGTAATTTTTCAAACAATTGTTTACAGACAGATTATTTCACTTATAATTCACTGTATCACAATTCCAGTGGGTCAGAAGTTTACATACACTAAGTTGACTGTGCCTTTAAACAGCTTGGAAAATTCCAGAAAATGATGTCATGGCTTTAGAAGCTTCTGATAGGCTAATTGACATCATTTGAGTCAATTGGAGGTGCACCTGTAGATGTATTTCAAGGCCTACCTTCAAACTCAGTGCCTCTTTACTTGACATCATGTAAAAATCTAAAGAAATCAGCCAAGACCTCCATAAAATTGACCTCCACAAGTCTGGTTCATCCCTGGGAGCAATTTCCAAATGTCTGAAGGTACCACGTTCATCTGTACATACAATAACATGCAAGTATAAACAAGGAAGAAGCCACTGCTCCAAATCCGCCATATAAAAGCCAGACTACGGTTTGCAACTGCACATGGGGACAAAGATCATACTTTTTGGAGAAATATCCTATGGTCTGATGAAAGAAAAATAGAATGGTTTGTCCATAATGACCATCGTTATGTTTGGAGGAAAAAAGGGGAGGCTTGCAAGCTGAAGAACACCATCACAACCGTGAAGCTCAGGGGTGGCAGCGTCATGTTGTGGTGGTGCTTTGCTGCAGGAGGGACTGGTACACTTCACAAAATAGATGGCATCATGAGGATGGAAAATGATGTGGATATATTGAAGCGACATCTCAAGACATCAATCAGGAAGTTAAAGCTTGGTCGCAAATGGGTCTTCCAAATGAACAATGACCCCAAGCATACTTACAAAGTTGTGGCAAAATGCTTAAGGACAACAAAGTCAAGGTATTGGAGTGGCCAGCACAAAGCCCTGACTTCAATCTTATTGAACATTTGTGAGTAGAGCTGAAAAAGCGTGCCTGAGCAAGGAGGCCAAAAACCTGACTCAGTTACATCAGCTCTGTCAGGAGGAATGGGACAAAATTCACCCAACTTATTGTGGGAAGCTTGTGGAAGGCTACCCGAAATGTTTGACCCAAGTTAAACAATTTAAAGGCAATGTTACCAAATACAAATTGAGTGTATGTCAACTTCTGACCCACTGTGTATGTGATGAAAAAAATAAAAGCTGAAATAAATCATTCTCTCTATTCTGACATTTCACATTCTTAAAATAAAGTGGTGATCCTAACTGACGTAAGACCTAAGACAATGGATTTTTACTCTGAAAAACTGAGTTTAAATGTATTTGGCTAAGGTGTATGTAATCTTCCAACTTCAACTGTATATATTTCCCACACTATAAAGTTTGAATAAATTGTGAAAATGATGATAATGCCGTTTTAGTGTAAGAGCTGTTTGAAAAGACTGCTTGAAATTTCAGCCTGTTTCAGTAGAATTGAGTTTTGGCCTGCCTGGTGACCACCATTTGTAAATAGACCAATAAGAATGTAAGTTCTAAACATCTCTGTCAATGACACCTAGTTTTCAGTTTTCCCCTCCCCATTCAGACCATTCCCAGACAGTCCTAGCTAAGTTCTTGCTTGAGAAATTGCTCTTTTTGTTTATTTTTTCCATTTTAATTGAAAACATTCACAGTAAGGTATTTAACTGTTAGCCAGGATTTACTTGATATGGAGATAAAAAAAAATGGCTGCATTGGACCTTTAACAAGAAATTTGTGGAGTGGTTGAAAAACAAGTTTTAATGACTCCAACCTAAGTGTATGTAAACTTCCGACATGAACTGTATAAAACACAGGGAAGTCTCGTTTTTGACCACACTGGGCCTTTAATCAGTGGAAACACTGTTTCTGAAATATCTTTAATTTGAATACAATAAATGCCAAATAACTATGTAGATAAATATTACCCTAAGAAATATTTCTATAATTTCAGCAACAACATTCTTAGAACGCATTGATGGCGAACAGCGGCAAGAGATTTTAGATCATGCACGGTAATGCTGGCTTTCACAAGGAAAATGGAATGCACAGCAAGTTAACCGTGAGGTCATTTGGGTCAGCTTTTTAAAAATGGTCCAAATATACAGATCCCTCATGGGAATTCACAATGAGTGTGAGTGAGCCTTTCTAGAGAGCGAGTTGAGCTTGTGGTATGTTACTGACATGCGGTCCATGCGTCAGCTGGCAGTTGAAACATATAATGATCGGAACAGCATATCCAGATGTGATTGAACAGCGAACATAGCTGGAACAAGACTAAGTACTCAAGGAAGTTCCCAAGACTTGTTGAACTTGTCTGTCCTCCAGTCCATTATCAGGTCAGTACATATTCAAGTAGTTTTTTTATATGATACATACTGTATGGTAAGTAATCTACATGCTCCTATCACACAAAAGGCATAGGAGGAAGCCACAAGGCCAGACCAAATTAAAGTAAAATGGCATATAATTGGCAATAAAATAGAAAATATCATAATGAGAAGACATGATTACAGTTCTTTCTATAAAGCAAATTCTTCTTTAAATTTGAGGGGTTTTCCTTTTCATACCGATTTAAATGTTATTATTATCCTCCCCTCTGGGCCTTAACATATTTAATGTACAAGGGAAGTAAAAACGGACTCATTAAAGACCTAGCTATCTTCTCTCCAGTCAGTACATAAGAGCACTGGCTGAGAGACACATGACAAATGACATCATGTATCTTTATATCATGCAAGGGTAACTCTGGGAGAGCATATTTAATGTCCCTTGGGGATAAACTTCCCAATCCAACTCCTGCAACAACACAGTATGGAATCATTTCATATTTTTATCCTGTTATGAAATAAGCAAATAAAACATCTCCACAAATTGAAGGTAAATAAACCATGGACATTATGGATAACTTAAGTCTATCTTTGTTTGATTGATTTGTAAGATATTCACATATTGTACTCAAAATGAAACATAATTTATGAGAGAATGTCTGGTGAGCGAAGTTGGGGAGGAGATGTTTGATCGCCTTATTACATTACTGAAATTATTATTACTGTACAAGCATTCATTTTTCTTCACTCTACCTCCATCTAATTTATCCTATTGACTATTTCAAATTCATAAGCTGTGCAAGAGTATGTGCAAATAATTGTATTTCAGCCAACCAATATAGTGAGGAAAAGTGCTTACAGATGGATTATTAGTTAGAGAAAGTGAGTTTAAAGAAAGTCTGTCCCTCAAGTCTCACTTCTCCCTTTCAAAATACGATACATTTAGAAATGGGATGCTATAGAAATTGGGGACAGTTAGGGTCATTTTAGAAACGTGAAACATGGTAGATCTGAAGCCACAAAGGATCACTGTGGTATTTCATTTAGAATGACTTAAAGGGTCAGGACCCAGAGCTTGTGTTGATATTGGGATGTGCTTTATGAATTTCCCTCAGGTTTTCTAATCTTGTTACCTTGAATGATTGAATTGCACTGGCAGGCAAGGTATACTGTAAAATGGGACCATCTCATCTCAGTTTCACCACCAAGTGCATATTGCATTTCAGCCTGCTCATCGCTCTTTCTAGCAACATGTACAATACAATCCACACACCAGCAATACACAAAAATGTTATTCTTCAGAGGATTTTATTATCTTCTAATTCCTCCATAGATAATCTCAATATGTTGAAATGTGATGTTTCTTTTTCATGAAACAAACATAGTTGTGTCAATGTCTGACTAAATAAATGTGTGTGATAGGAGTGAAGAAGGGTAAAGCTGCTATGGACAGTCAGTATTTTAGCCTCATTACTGCAGTATTCTCCCTATCTCCCTCTGGCTGGATCGAGTGTCTGCTGCTCAGGATGTGGTGGAACAATTAATCCTCAGATTGATTCACTTCCTATTGAATTGCCCCCAGTTGTAATTCAACCTGTCCTTGTTAATCATAGACCTCTGTTTCACTCCAAAGAAAAATTGGTGATGTGAGACGATTAATTAACCAAATTCACCAAATTAATCTCTTATGAAAAAATACTGTAATAACTATTTGAAGGACAAAGGATTCTGCAGTGGTAGATTATTATTTCTACTATAGCAGTGTGTTGCTTGTCACAGAAACATTGTATATCTACATAATGTGTGGAAAGTACCAATATGAAAATGTTCATCATTTAATTGGCACAAGTCAATTGCACCCCATGGCATAAAATGGTTGTGTCCCTTCAGTGTGCCCAGTTTTAGTGTAGATTTTTTTTTTTTATAATACCTTGCGTATTTTGTTTAGTCAATGATGCTTCCTGGTGTGTAGTTGGCATTATTTCAAAATCGTATCAATTTCACTGAATGAACAGGATAAGCTCATAAAAAGCACATGATATACGGACAGCTAATTTAAATTGTAAGTGATTCAGCCGGGGAAAGTCAAATTCTATGTCCTGAATGACTCAGATCATCTTTCCATCGATAAAGTCTGCCGTGGCTGCAAGTTTGGAGAGAGAGATTCTAGATTACCGTTGGGAGGCATGGATATTTAGAACTAAGAACAGATATAGCCCTTGTTTCACTCCAGACTTGACTGCCCTTGACCAGCACAAAAACACCCTGTGGCGTACTGCACTAGCATTGAATAGTCCCCGAGATATGCAACTTTTTAGGGAAGTCATGAACCAATACACACAGTCAGTTAGGAAAGCAAAGGCTAGCTTTTTCAAACAGAAATTTGCACCTTGCAGCACTAATTCCAAAGAGTTTTGGGACACTGTAAAGTCCATGGAGAATAAGAGTACCTCCTCCCAGCTGCCCACTGCACTGAGACTAGGAAACACTGTCACCACTGATGAATCCACGATAATCGAGAATTTCAATAAGCATTTCTCTACGGTTGGCCATGCTTTCCACCTGGCTACCCCAACCTTGGCCAACAGCTCTGTACCTCCCACTGCAACTGGCCCAAGCCCCCCCGCTTCTCCTTCACCCAAATACAGAAAGCTGATGTTCCGAAAGAGCTGCAAAATCTGGATCCCTACAAATCAGTTGGGCTAGACAATCTGGACTCTCTCTTCCTAAAATTATCCGCCGCCAATGTTGCAACCCCTATTACTAGTCTGTTCAACCTCTCTTTCGTATCGTCTGAGATTCCTAAAGATTGAAAAGTGGCTGCGGTCATCTCCATCTTCAAAGGGGGCGACACTCTAGACCCAAACTGTTACAGACCTATATCCATAGTGCCCTGCCTTTCTAACGTCTTCGAAAACCAAGTGAACGAACAGATCACCGACCATTTCGAATCCAACCGAACCGTGGTCATGGGTGCACCTCAGCCACGCTCAAGGTCCTAAATGATATCACAACCGCTATCGATAAAAGGCAGTACTTTGCAGCCGTCTTCATCGACCTGGCCAAGGCTTTCGACACTGTCAATCACCGTATTCTTATTGGCAGACTCAGTTTCTCTAATGACAGCCTCGCCTGGTTCACTAACTACTTATCAGATAGAGTTCAGTGTATAAAATCAGAGGGCCTGTTGTCCAGGCCTCTGGCAGTCTCTATGGGGTTGCCAGAGGGTTAAATTCTTGGGCCGACTCTTTTCTCTGTACATACAGTTGAAGTCAGAAGTTTACATACACTTAGGTTGGAGTCATTAAAATTCATTTTTCAACCACTCCACAAATGTCTTGTTAACAAACTATAGTTTTTGCAAGTCTGTTAGGACATCTAATTTGTGCATGACACAGGTCATTTATCCATTAATTGTTTTCAGACAGATTATTTCACTTATAATTCACTGTATCACAATTCCAGTGGGTCAGAAGTTTACTTGGACTAAATTGCCTGTGCCTTTAAACAGCTTGGACCTCTACAAGTCTGGTTCATCCCTGGGAGCAATTTCCAAATATTTGAAGGTACCACGTTCATCTGTAGAAACAATAGTCTGCAAGTAAAAACACCATGGGACACGCAGCCGTCAAACCGCTCAGGAAGGAGACGCGTTCTGTCTCCTAGAGATGAACGTACTTTGGTGTGAAATGTGCAAATCAATCCCAGAACAACAGCAAAGGACCTTGTGAAGATGCTGGAGGAAACAGGTACAAAAGTATCTCTATCCACAGTTAAACGAGTCCTGTATCAACATAACCCGAAAGGCCGCTCAGCAAGGAAGAAGCCACTGCTCCAAAACCACCATAAAAAAACAGCCTACGTTTTGCAACTGCACATGGGGACAAAGATCTTAATTTTTTAAATAAATGTGCTCTGGTCTGATGAAAGAAAAATAGAACTGTTTGGCCATAATTGTCACGAATCCGACCGAGGGTGGCTCCCCTTCCCGTTCGGGTGGCGCTCGGCGGTCGTCGCCGGCCTATTAGCTGCCACTGTTTTTCTTTCCTCCCCCTCCTTGTATGTTTATTGTTAGCACCTGTTAGTTAGTAATTAGTTGGGCTTTATTAGACAGCCGGCCCGCCTGTTCCTTTGTGCGAGATTAATTATTGTAACCTTCATGTATGAAGTAGACGAACGTGTTTGTTCCTGGTTGTGTATTCTGCTGTACTGTTCTCGTCCCCCGTGTTTGGGGCATTTGTTTTTGAGCACCCAGTGTTTTGTGAGTGCATTAAATATCACAGTATTGAACTCTCTGTTTCCTGTGTCTGACTCCACACCCATGACACCCGAAGCGTTACAATAATGACCATCGTTATGTTTGGAGGATAAAGCGGGAGGCGGGACAAAATTCACCCAACTCATTCTGACATTTCACATTCTTAAAATAAAGTGGTGATCCTTACTGACCCACGACAGAACAGTTTTACGAATATTAAATGTCAAAAATTGTGAAAAACTGAGTTTAAATATATTTGTCTTAGGTGAATGTAAACTTCCGACTTCAGCTGTATCAATGATGGCGCACTTGCTGCTGGTGATTATTTGATCCACCTCTACGCAGACGACACCATTCTGTATACATTTGGCCCTTCTTTGGAGACTGTGTTAACAAACATCCAAATGAGCTTCAATGCCATACAACACTCTTTCCGTGGCCTCCAACTGCTCTTAAATGCTAGTAAAACAAAATGCATGCTCTTCAACCGATTGCTGCCCAGACCCGCCCGCCCGACTAGCATCACTACTCTGGACGGTTCGGAGTTAGAGTATGTGGACAACTACAAATACCTAGGTGTCTGGTTAGACTGTAAACTCTCCTTCCAGACTCACATTAAGCATCTCCAATCTAAAGTAAATTCTAGAATCAGCTTCCTATTTTGCAACAAAGCCTCCTTCGCTCTTGCTGCCAAACATACCCTCTTAAAACGGACTATCCTACCGATCCTTGACTTCGGCGATGTCGTTTACAAAATAGCCTCCAACACTCTGCTCATCAAATTGGATGCAGTCTATCACAGTGCCATCCGTTTTGTCACCAAAGCCCCATATACTACCCACCACTGCGACGTGTATGCTCTCGTTGGCTGGTCCTCGCTACATATTTGTCGACAAACCCACTGGCTTCAGGTCATCATTAAGTCTTTGCTAGGTAAAGCACGCACTCCAGCAGGTATATTTCACTGGTCATCCCCAAAGCCAACACCTCTTTGGCCGCCTTTCCTTCCAGTTCTCTGCTGCCAATGACTGGAACGAATTGCAAAAATCACTGAAGTTGCAGACTTATATCTCCCTCACTTAACTTTAAGCGTCAGCTGTCAGAGCAGCTTACCGATCGCTGCAGCTGAACACAGCCCATCTATAAATAGTCCATCCAACCAACTACCTACCTCATCCCCATATTTGTATTTGTTTTTCCGCTCTTTTGCACACCAGTATTTCTACTTGCACATCCTAATCTGCACATATATCACTCCAGTGTAAATTGCTAAATTGTAATACTTCGCCACTATGGCCTATTTATTGCCTCACCTCCTTACTTAATTTGCACACACTGTATACAGATTTGTCTATTGTTATTGACTGTACGTTTGTTTATCCCATGTGTAACTCTGTGTAGGTTGTTTTTGTCACACTGCTTTGCTTTATCTTGGCCAGGTCGCAGTTGTAAATGAGAACTTGTTCTCAACTGGCCTACCTGGTTAAATAAAGGTGATATATATATATATATATATATATAAACAGGTTGAAAGCAGACCAGGGCTTTCTAAGCAATCTATCTACCCCAACAGACAGTAAAACACAGAAATAAAAACAACTTGGTAAATGGCCCCCTTGACACTGTTTTAACTGTTATTCTTCAACAATATTTGTCTCTGGGTTCAGTGAAATGTGAGAAAGCTTATGCAGAAAAACATAATATCTTGCATTGAAATGGATCAATCATAAAACTAATAATGTAACTCCAAAACAAAGCAAAGCACTCTGTTTTTTCATGTCAGGAACGTGATTCTGCAAAGTGAGACTATGAAATAGATAACCCCTGTAACAATTTACTTCAAAGGCAAAAGGTCCTCTTTCCCAGTCAGAGAGCGCCAGAGGGAAAAACCACTAGGGCACGCTTTGATCTCACCTGCTCTATCACTTTTGATAAGAGCTTTTGAAGCCAATGTGCACAACATTGTCATTCATTGAGAGAGCTGGCTGTGCATGGTATTATAATCTACTTACAGCACATTTTTAAAGTGCTCCACAAACACTCTAAAACAACTTAAAACTGATAGGAAACACATTCTCTCCTTTCATTAGTTGTTGCAGCAGAACCAAGCAACAACCCAGACAATAGTATGTTTATGACTACAGCCAATAACCTTTGCACTCTCTGTTTTTTTCAGATCAGTATTCAATTGACCTTGTTCACAATATCTGCCAGCTCTTTCATAGACGTCTAGACATGTACTGCAGATAGATACATTGTCAAAAGCACACAGTATCCAAACAGCTTCCAGAACTCAAGGTCACACATACTACATTGAAAATGTTCAAATAGCCATACAGTATCAATGTAATACATCTTTCAGACAGCCTTAATCCTTACAACAGTACATATGGTACAATTGATTTCCAGTCAAGGAACCATACAATCACACTGCTCTCCATCTCCGCTGTGAAGGCCAGTGTGACACCTGTAAACAAGGCCCTGACTTACCCAAACCACCCAATTGAAAACACAGGCTAATAACCCAAAACCCTCACTCATTTTAAACCACATTTAGGAAATGAGGTGCTAAATGTGCTTTCATGGTTACTATAAATGATAGCATTTTGGCTTATTGCAGAGAGACAGTTTTTCAAGTAAATGTTAGTCATTCGATTAAGACACTTTCCTCATTGAAGTTCCTTACACTCTGTCTTGATGGACTGTAATCAAAGTGAGTAACATTCAACCCTGCAATTTGATGATGCTTAAACAACATGTTTATTGACTTTATTATTTACCTCTTTTCACAAGGATTTATTTAAGGGATGCATTTCGACAAACAACTCTTGATTCTTTCATTATGTGTCATGATAAATATGTGTTTGTTACTGATTACTGTATCTATCTCTGTGTGGAGAGTTGCTTTCACTAGCTTAGCTGAGAGGGAGATGGGGAGCGGAGCTGTGTGGATCTCTTCTCTATTGTACTTGGTTAGCAGGGACTGCAGGTATTGATTGCCGTTGGGCTGAGATGAGACAACATTGCTCTAAGCTCTTTGACGTGCGAAATGACTTATGGATTTTCTTTCCCCTTAAAGCCCCTCTGATCCCTCAGCCTCTCCTCTCCTGGTGCTTATAGATGGTAGTAGAGGGAATGGAGGGAGCCTGTCAGTCACTGTGAGAGACAGACATGTTGCTCATACACTCCCTCCTCAACAATGTCTGAAGAAGAAATGTCAGGTGATGAGATGGAGAAGAAGAGAGGTCAAGGAGCAAATGCACATAGCTTTCTTAGAGGTTTAAGGGAATGTTCCAAACGTTTGACTCTACTGCCAGGGGAGTGCACTACAACTCTATTCTCCAACAACTTTCCTGCAAATAATACTACACTCTAAAGTTCGTACTATGAGAAAGAAAAAAAAACTGCCCTGTTCATTATCTTGATATTTCTGCAGTCCATTCAGTAAGTTATTATAGAGGCCTAATGTGTTTCTGTCCTTCATACTCAATTGATCTGGATCAAAATCATTATCATGCCATCTCAAAACTGCAGCGCCACTTAAAAACAAATGTGAGCTTTGGTGATATTTACAGCTCATGCTCCTAGTGATAATTATGGCTCAGCAAGTCAATCAGAGGGAAACTAACAGCCTGAAGGGCCCCTCCCGCTGAGCAGCAGCATGTCTACCCTGCTCAACGATAATGCTCAGGAGATGTTGACTTACTTAAATGAGATGGATGTCCTTCCATGCTTCACAGCTTATTTTCTCCAGACGGGGTCCTGAGACATTTGTGCAGCCAGTCGGGACTCTCTTGTGTGATGGTTCTTGCACATGCCCATATTGGTGAGTGTAATTTGTAGTAATTTCCTGCTGCTATTTGTTCAGTGCTCCAGGCTCTGTTTAGAGGGCCGTGTTGGAAAGCAATACCCTCTCTCTTGTGTGCCCACAATGCCTAACCTGCATCCCCTGAACTAGACATAGCACAGTCTATCTCAGCATTGGATATATAATTCAGTTTGTCTTAAGAATTCCATTGGCTTCACCTCGTTTGGCATGATTGTTGTTGTTGTTCTTTTGTTTTGTACAGATTTGGTACTATATATGCTGTAAATGAAGTAACAGTTGTTGTTGAAAGGTGATGAGACCAAGTTTTAGAATGCGAGAACAGAGACAACAATTATAGTATACCTTTGGGAAAGGTAGCAGAGTTCCACCTTCAACTTGTGATTGATATCCTTGTATGACAGCGTTTTTCACGCTTTTATTCAGGCGGAAGACATTAGATATGTAATATACTCAGTATTAGTCCTGTTATTTTCCTTCTATGGCAATGTTGTAAAAAATCCTAAATACCAAGAGGAAATATTATCATTGTCACTGTTGATCGCTGTTATTATGATCCATACCACAGGAAAGCTAAGGCCAGCTTCTTCAGGCAGAAGTTTGCATCCTGTAGCTCCAACTCCAAAAAGTTCTGGGACACCGTGAAGTCCATGGAGAACAAGAGCACCTCCTCCCAGCTGCCCACTGCACTGAGGCTAGGTAACATGGTCACCACTGATAAATCCATGATTATCGAAAACTTCAATAAGCATTTCTCAACGGCTGGCCATGCCTTCCGCCTGGCTACTTCAACCTCGGACAACAGCTCCGCCCCCCCCCGCAGCTCCTCGCCCAAGCCTCTCCAGGTTCTCCTTTAACCAAATCCAGATAGCAGATGTTCTGAAAGAGCTGCAAAACCTGGACCCGTACAAATCAGCTGGGCTCGACAATCTGGACCCTCTATTTCTGAAACTATCTGCCACCATTGTCGCAACCCCTATTACCAGCCTGTTCAACCTCTCTTTCATATCGTCTGAGATCCCCAAGGATTGGAAAGCTGCCGCAGTCATCCCCCTCTTCAAAGGGGGAGACACCCTGGACCCAAACTGTTACAGACCTATATCCATCCTGCCCTGCCTATCTAAGGTCTTCGAAAGCCAAGTCAACAAACAGGTCACTGACCATCTCGAATCCCACCGCACCTTCTCCGCTGTGCAATCTGGTTTCCGAGCCGGTCATGGGTGCACCTCAGCCACACTCAAGGTACTCAACGATATCATAACCGCCATCGATAAAAGACAGTACTGTGCAGCCGTCTTCATCGACCTTGCCAAGGCTTTCGACTCTGTCAATCACCATATTCTTATCGGCAGACTCAGGAGCCTCGGTTTTTCGGATGACTGCCTTGCCTGGTTCACCAATTACTTTGCAGACAGAGTTCAGTGCGTCAAATCGGAGGGCATGCTGTCTGGTCCTCTGGCAGTCTCTATGGGGGTGCCACAGGGTTCAATTCTCGGGACGACTCTTTTCTCTGTGTATATCAATGATGTTGCTCTTGCTGCGGGCGATTCCCTGATCCACCTCTACGCAGACGACACCATTCTATATACCTTCGGCCCGTCTTTGGACACTGTGCTATCTAACCTCCAAACAAGCTTCAATGCCATACAACACTCCTTCCGTGGCCTCCAACTGCTCTTAAACTCTAGTAAAACCAAATGCATGCTTTTCAACCGGTCGCTGCCTGCACCCGCATGCCCGACTAGCATCACCACCCTGGATGGTTCCGACCTAGAATATGTGGACGTCTATAAGTACCTAGGTGTCTGGCTAGACTGCAAACTCTCCTTCCAGACTCATATCAAACATCTCCAATCGAAAATCAAATCAAGAGTCGGCTTTCTATTCCGCAACAAAGCCTCCTTCACTCACGCCGCCAAGCTTACCCTAGTAAAACTGACTATCCTACCGATCCTCGACTTCGGCGATGTCATCTACAAAATGGCTTCCAACACTCTACTCAGCAAACTGGATGCAGTCCATCACAGTGCCATCCGTTTCGTCACTAAAGCACCTTATACCACCCACCACTGCGACTTGTATGCTCTAGTCGGCTGGCCCTCGCTACATATTCGTCGCCAGACCCACTGGCTCCAGGTCATCTACAAGTCCATGCTAGGTAAAGCTCCGCCTTATCTCAGCTCACTGGTCACGATGGCAACACCCATCCGTAGCACGCGCTCCAGCAGGTGTATCTCACTGATCATCCCTAAAGCCAACACCTCATTTGGCCGCCTTTCGTTCCAGTACTCTGCTGCCTGTGACTGGAACGAATTGCAAAAATCGCTGAAGTTGGAGACTTTTATCTCCCTCACCAACTTCAAACATCAGCTATCTGAGCAGCTAACCGATCGCTGCAGCTGTACATAGTCTATTGGTAAATAGCCCACCCTTTTTCACCTACCTCATCCCCATACTGTTTTTATTTATTTACTTTTCTGCTCTTTTGCACACCAATATCTCTACCTGTACATGACCATCTGATCATTCATCACTCCAGTGTTAATCTGCAAAATTGTAATTATTTGCCTACCTCCTCATGCCTTTTGCACACATTGTATATAGACTCCCCCTTTGGTTTCTACTGTGTTATTGACTTGTTAATTGTTTACTCCATGTGTAACTCTTTGTTGTCTGCTCACACTGCTATGCTTTATCTTGGCCAGGTCGCAGTTGCAAATGAGAACTTGTTCTCAACTAGCCTACCTGGTTAAATAAAGGTGAAATAAAAAATAAAAAAAATACCATTGATTTGTTACTTGTTACATGGTACTTGGTTTTTCTTTGCATTTTATCAACTAACCACATCGCAAAAATATAGTGAAAATATAGCATGGATTTGACCCCTGATCCTCAATGAAAAAGGCCTGGAATTACTGAGCTGTTGAACTGGAATGTATTTCCCTTTTATTGGCCATGGTTATAAATAGTTTTCCTCTTTATGATGACTGAGGCTAGCTGCATTATGCTGCATAATCCCCAGTGCCTCCTCTAAATTATGTGATCCAGGTGGCAAGCCATCCAGTCTACCACTATTCTACTATACAACACATTGCTGCGTTGGTAAGGCATCCGTTGTGTTTATGGCAAAAGAGGACATGTTGACTTTCTAATGCTATGAAGGCAGTAGATTGCCTGTTAAATTATTGTAGCGGTAAAGGCACAGGAAACAACAGTGGCTTCAGTGGCTTCTGTATTTCAGAATACCACAGTTAAACAGATAAAGCAGGAAATTAATATAGCAAAATCCTAGTTTACCACTGGAAAATGGGTTGTGTTGTTAGGGTACTGTGTAGTGTTACTGTGTAGATCTCTGCACAAGGATTTTCTTGCTAATTGGAACAAGCAATTTAGATAAACATGAGGGTAATTTCTGTTGTGTGTGCAGACTGAGCATTCATGATTGCTTATTTACAGTATGTCCAGAAGGAAATTATGTTTGTACAGTGCTCTTCCAAAAGTGGTTGAACACTAGAAATCAAAACATGATTGATGTCCTGTCTAGCATTGTTCTAATTGTTCACAGAGGGACACTGATAGTAACCATATAGTTTTTGATAAGACATAACCTCACTGAACTGGCATTCTTAGCTTGGATGACTTGATGAAAATCCTGCCGTGCAATACTGCTTGATGAGGCCCTAATATTGCAGCAGGACTGAAACAGATAACAAATATTAATCACATGTTGGGACAAAAGGACACCTTCACTCTGACACACCCATTATTTCTGCTTTAATCTCTCAATCTGGTCTCCCCTTTTCCTAAACCACAAATAAAATATTTGATATTGTCAATGTGAGCGAGGACTGGGATGTGACTATGAAAAATGACAAACTGCAAGATATCTTAGACCACTTTAGAGGGAAAGAGATTCTCTCAGCCTCATAGCTGTACATTTCTATGAACTGGAGACCATAAGCTGGCTACAAGACAGAAATGTTTTTGGGATACATAACCTAAGAGAAAAATAAGTCATGAGATCTCAGTTCCATCTCAAATGTATAACAACAATCCATATTTTCATATGCACAGCATACTAATGAGATTTATAAAGGAAATAGAGGAGCATTTCATTTGCAGGCTACATGCACAATTTGGCATTTTAATGCTAGAGCATGGAGCTGAGCTGTACTTTGTGGCTTATGCTGAGGGCGTCAGCCACACTCCAGCATGCCATTAATTCGTAGCACACAAATGGATCCAAGCACAGGTCCCTGCCACACACAGAGACCTCCTTAGCTCTCCCAACTCATTCTCTATTCAAGCCAGGGTCCACGCAGCCACATTTTGGCACCCCGTAGAACATGAGCGGGAAGACTATGGGGAAAAGAGGAAGAAATCTTGGACAAACTTGAAAAGACCCTCTGTCAAAGTTTTAAATAATGCACTGTTCAAATCCGAGAGGATTGTCTACGCTGAAAGGGGTCATAAATACAACACACATGTTGTGAACCCCAGAGAATGTTGGTTCCATCTGTGCTTTAAACAAACAGAAGGAATTCTACTGGAGACGAACATCGGTGAAAAAGGGCACTACAGTTTGTGTGATTGATGTCTACCCATCAGGCTTTCAAATGAGAGTATCTGTGTTTTAGGGTCCTCTAATACTATGTTTTACTATGTGCATTTTATGTCCATATAAGAATAACAATGGATTATTATCAGAACATGTGAAAAGTTATGTCCAAAATATATATATCAAATTGGTGTCTGCATTAAGCATGTAAAATTGTATGATTTAGGGAAACATTGGGTATGTTATGTACTCCATCCAATCTTTTCATAAACCATATAGTTTTACATGCTTAATGCAGACAACAATTTGATATATATTTTTGGGACATAACTTTTCACAGAATAACTGCTTATATATGCTACCACAGAAATGTCAAATGGTTTCTAACAGTTGTTGTTATCCGGCAAGTAGCCTAGTGGTTAGAGCGTTGGACTAGTAACTGAAAGGTTGCAAGAGCAAATCCCCGAGCTGACAAGGTTAAAATCGGTTGTTCTGCCCCTGAGCAAGGCAGTTAACCCACTGTTCCTAGGCTGTCATTGAAAATAAGAATTTGTTCTCAACTGTCTAGTTAAATAAAGGTTTTAAAAAAATCCATGTTACAAACCTCTAAAGAGAAATCTGATCTTTTGATTACACATTTTATAGACTTGAGCTGCTCCGCAGTTTCATTATGTTAACTCTGACATTTGTGGGTATGGAGATGCCTTTGTGATGCCCTTCTTGGTGTAGTTAAATTGTGTGTAAAATAGTGGGAGTCCTTCAGCTGATGCAAGACTCCCCAATACAACGAGCTGGAGAGAGGCTACTATCATTATAAAGGACGTGTCTATTGTAAAAGCCTGTTTCCTTGGAAACATGCCCTGCACTCACTTGCTTCCACTTTAATCTCTCCAGCCATACCCTCTACTCTCTAGATGAGTTGATGCTTAGGCATAGAAATAGTCTAGGGCTTATAATAAATGGATCGTCTTTCCTATTCCTAGTTGCCTAGCTTTGGACTCTCTCAATTTGTCTGGTTAGCGAATAGAAATTTACCCTGACTTTATATAATACCATGAGCTTTCTAGTCTTCTCCTATGTGAGAGGGGATTTGCTGAGTGGAGGACCATGATTCAGAGAAGAACAACCCCCCCACCCCCAAGGAGAGGTAAGACTTTTGCCAATACCCAATTAAGAGTGTAAATCACACTGATCGCATGATGTCATTAAACAAAGGCACATTTTCTTTACTCTGGCTGATAGAACAGGACATATGATGCTCAGACCTACATGAAATGGTCCCACCAGATTCAATTGATTTACTATTGCTATCACATACTGTAGTGTTTTGACTTGCAGTATAAGGCACTGTAATATGACAGCACTTGCCAAAATATAAAACATGTTATTAAGCCATATGACATTTTCAGTCTAACAGCGAAAGAGGTTGAAAGTACTGCCAGAGTTCTCTAGAAGGCCACAGTTCAAACATGAATTATGTAGATCTCTTGGTCACACCTTTAAGTGGTTTATGCTATGCCTCATCTTTCCCACATTGTGGATTGCAAAGTTGTGTCCTGCAACTTCTTCTGCAAAAAAAGTGAATCCATCCATCAACACATTGCACAGCTTTAACTGATGACTAGGGCACTAATGAGCACCGAAAATGCTAAGCCGGCTCTCTGTATGTATGATGAAATGAATAAACTCAGAATATAGGATCAGTGTCATTCCAGGTATTGTTGCTAGCCTACATAGAGGCTTTACACTGGCATTACCTGTGACCTTTGTCTTTGGCTATTGCCTACATATTAAAATATTTTAAATGAAGCTGGAGCCATTCTCATCTGAACAGAGTGGACATTCCGTCTGGTTTAAGGACTAGTGATGAGTAACAAGGAGAGGTAAATCCATCTCTCCCTGGTGCTGAGATGCCTGTTCCTCCAGTCAGAATGTGTGCATTCTTTGCAGGGATGAAATCCCTGTGGCATGCGGTTTTGGGGTCATATTCAAAACTCCACCCTTTGAGGAACAGATTTAACTTCACCGTTTCAAATGTAATCGTGTTTATTGGTTGCGTATACATATTTGCAGGTGTTATAGCAGGTGCAGCGAAATACTTATGTAACTAGCTCCAAAGGTGCAGTAGAATGTCTCGCAAATGCAATACAAATACACAAATAATCCCAAAATTGAGGCAAAAAATCTAGAAATGTCAGGACAATAAATTATAAATACCTGATGTGTATAGAAAACATATGATTTCGAAAAGAAAATGTTAGGTGTATTAGGATGAACTATGTCGAGAATACAGTATATACAGGACTTACACAGTGAGTAAACAACAATATATAAACAGAATATGAGGTGACCAGTGTTCAATGTCTCTATATACTGTACATGCAGCATTCGTCTCAAGGTGCAGGGCAGAGTACCGGACAGGTAGCTGGCTAGTGATGACTGTTCAACAGATGGCCTCGTGATAGAATCTGTTTCTCAGTCCCGGCTCTGAGGCACCTTTACCGTCTCTGTCTGCTAGATGGTAGCAGAGTGAACAGACCCGGGTGGCTGAGGTCGTTAATGATCTTCTTGGCCTTCCTTTGACACAGGGTGATGTAATTGTCCTGGAGGGCAGGCAGCATTCCCCGGGTGATGCACCACCCTCTGGAGAGTCATGTGGTTGAGGGAGGTGCAGTTGCCATACCAGGAGGTGGTGCAGCCTGACAAGAGTGCTATCAATGGTACAGTACATGTGTAAAGGTTTATGAGGGTTTTAGGGGCCATGCCAAATTTCTTCAGCTGCCTGAGGTTGAAGAGGCACTGTTGCACCTTCTTCGCCATGGTGTTGGTGTGGTGGGAACATTTCAGGTCCTCAGTGATGTACACACCAAGAAACATGAAGCTTTTGGCCTTCTCCACTGAGGCCCTGTCAATGTGGATGGGGGTGTGCTCCTTCTTCTGTCACTTATAGTCTACAATTAGATCCTTTGTTTTGTTGATGTTGAGGGGGAGCTTATTTTCCTGGAACCATTCCGCCAGGGCTCTAACCTCCTCCCTGTATCTGTCTCGTCGTTGCTGGTAATCAGGCTGTCGTGCTGCCAGCAAACTTGATGATTGAATTAGAGTTGTGTGTAGCAGGCTTGGGCGGTATCCAGATTGTCATACCTTCTTATCAACTTGTGTCATCCTGGGATATTTGGTAATACAGGCACTGAACACAAGGGGCACTATTTTCAAATCCCACTGAGCCTCTGTAACCTGAAGGTTAGCAATGCTAGCCAGTACATGTAAAACCCCATATTAAATGCTTGCTAAAATGCTAACAAGTACATTGCAAACATTTTATACAGTCTCTGACAAACTATTTGCAGGACAGATATCCCAGCTCATAAAGTTATACAAGTAGCTAAAAATGGCTGGTTAAAATTTGTTGCACGCATAAAACAAATATTAGACAGCAAGGCACCTATAGCTGTACAGCCAATCACCAATATGTTTGCTAGCAAATGTAGCCTGTCATTACAGCCATAAACTGTGATGCATTTTCAAAATGCAAGATACAGAAATAAACTGCGTTTTACACCTACATTTTGAGATGAATGTCATTTACGTTAGCAGTCTGTCACGCCTTGACCTTAGAGAGCCTGTTTATTTCTCTATTTGGTTAGGTCAGAGTGTGATTTGGGTGGGCATTCTAGTTTTCTATTTCTTTGTTGGCTGGGTATGGTTCCCAATCAGAGACTGTTGTTTATCGTTGTCTCTGATTGGGAATCATACTTAGGCAGCCTGTTTTCCACCTGAGTTTGTGGGATCTTGTTTTCTGTTTAGTTACTGTTGCCTGACAGAACTGTGCGTTTTCGATTTTGTTATTTTGTTTGAGTGTAAAAAAAAAATCATGTTGTTTCCTACTTTCACCACCTGGAGGGTGGTCCGTCAGAAGGTCTAGGACCCAATTGCACATGGCGGGGTTGAGTCCCAGGGCCTCCAGCTTGATGATGAGCTTGGAGAGTACTATGAAGTTGAATGCTGAGTTGTAGTCAATAAACAGCATTATTACATAGGTATTCCTTATGTCCAGATGGGATAGGGCATTGTGCAGTCTGATGGCGATTGCGTCGTCTGGACCTGTTGGAGGGTATGCAAACTGAAGTGGGTCTAGGGTGGCCAGTAAGGTGCAGGTTGCCTTCTTGGGTACAGGAACAATGGTAGCCATCTTGAAGCATGTGGGGACAACAGACTGGGATAGGGAGCGATTGAATATGTCCGTAAACACACCAGCCAACTGGTTTTCACATGCTCTGAGGACACGGCTAGGGATGTCGTTTGGGCCAGCAGCCTTGCGAAGAGTAAACACTTTTAAATGTTATACTCACACCAACCATGGAGATGGAGAGGGGGGGCACAAGTCCTTGTTAGCGGGCCGCGACGGTGGTACTGTATTAACCTCAAAGTGGGCAAAGAAGGTGTTTAGTTTGTCTGGAAGCGTGATGTCGGTGTCCGTGACATGGCTGGTTTACATTTTGTAGTCCGTGATTTCCTGTAGACCCGTCTCGTGTCTGAGCCGTTGAATTGCGACTCCACCTTTTCCCTGTACTTGTTTGATTGTCTTGCTTAGGGAATAACTACACTGTTTATATTCAGTCATATACCAGACCTCTTTTCATGGCTAAATGCAGTGGATCGCGCTTTCAGTTTGAAAAAAAAATCGAAAAAAATCGAATTTTGTGCGATTGTAATAAGGTCAACTCCGGGATGCTGGCCTTCTAGGCAGAGTTGCAAAGAAAAAGCCATATATTTGCGCTGTTCTGTGAAGGGAGTAGTACACAGCGTTGCACCAGATCTTCAGTTTCTTGGCAATTTCTCGCATGGAATTGCCTTCATTTCTCAGAACAATAATAGACGAGTTTAAGAAGGGCCAGCAGGCAGGGTAGCCTAGTGGTTAGAGCGTTGGACTAGTAACCGAAAGGTTGCAAGTTCGAATCCCCGAGCTGACAAGGTACAAATCTGTCGTTCTGTCCCTGAACAGGCAGTTAACCCACTGTTCCTAGGCCGTCATTGAAAATAAGAATGTGTTCTTAACTGACTTGCCTAGTTAAATAAAGGTAAAAATAAATAAATAAATAAAAGAAGAATGTTCTTTGTTTCTGGCCATTTTGAGCCTGTAATCGAACCGACAAATGCTGATGCTCCAGATACTCAACTAGTCTAAAGAAGGCCAGTTTTATTGCTTCTTTAATCAGTACAACACTTTTTAGCTGTGCTAACATAATTGCAAAAGGATTTTCTAATGATCAATTAGCCTCATAAAATTATAAACTTGGATTAGCTAACACAATTGGTACACAGGAGTGACGGTTGATGATAATTAATGGGCCTCTCTACGCCTATGTAGATATTCTACAAATAATCTACCGTTTCCAGCTACAATAGTAATTTACAACATTAACAATGTCTACACTGTATTTCTGATTTATTTGTTGTTATTTTAATGGACAAAAAACGTGCTTTTCTTTAAAAAACAAGGACATTTCTAAGTGACACCAAACTTCTGAACAGTAGTGTATATACAGTGCCTTGCGAAAGTATTCGGCCCCCTTGAACTTTGCGACCTTTTGCCACATTTCAGGCTTCAAACATAAAGATATAAAACTGTATTTTTTTGTGAAGAATCAACAACAAGTGGGACACAATCATGAAGTGGAACGACATTCATAATTTTGCACGCCCAATTTTTCAGTTTTTGATTTGTTAAAAAAGTTTGAAATATCCAATAAATGTCGTTCCACTTCATGATTGTGTCCCACTTGTTGTTGATTCTTCACAAAAAAATACAGTTTTATATCTTTATGTTTGAAGCCTGAAATGTGGCAAAAGGTTGCAAAGTTCAAGGGGGCCGAATACTTTCGCAAGGCACAGTATATAGATATGCCAATATTGGACAACCTTGTTTAACCCCTCATGACAGTTTAAGACTTTCTTAAAAGTACATATTATTTATGAATGTACACCTATGGTTACTATACATAACTTTAACCCATTGTATAAGACATTCTTCAAAATTTAAATATTCCAGGCATTTATATATAAATTCCAATCATACTTTATCAAAAGCCTTTTCAAATTCAGCTATGAATACCAGGCCTGGTTTCCCAAATTTGTCATCGTGTTCTATTGTTTCCAGTACTTGTATTATATTATCTCCAATGTATCATCCATGTAAAAAACCTTGTCTGATTAGGATGAAAAATATCCAACAATACCTTTTTTTATTCTTTGCACTATGAATTTTGCTAGGATTTCACATCACAACACTAAAGTGTAAGGGTCGTCCAATTATTTCAATAGACTTGGGTCCTGTTTCAGTAATAATTAAATCAGACCTTCATGAGTATCTGATAATCTACCATTTTTTATAGGAGTGGTTAAAACATGCTAATAACGGTCTTCTGAGTAAATCAAAAAGGTTTGGTATATCTCACACCATCCAGCCCTGGAGTTTTTCCAGAATTGAAGGATTTAATTCCATCAAGAAGTTCCTCCACTGTAATTTGGCCTTCATATGAGTCTTTCTGTACAGCTGTTCATTTTACATCATTAATAGAAAATAAATCCATACAATTCACATCAGTTAGTGTAGATGGAGGACACTGAAACTAAAACATAAGCTTAAAGTACTTTGCTTCCTCTTTCAAAATATTATTTGGTGAATCATGGGTGACTCATTTGTAACAATTTCAGCAAATACTTTTTGGGTAGAATTTCTATTTTGAAGATTAAGGCCAGGCAGCACTGGCTGATAGGGATTTTTTTTCCCTTTACTCTTGTCAGATTGAAGCTTTACCAGTTGAAAGTATACGTAAATACAAGATATTATTATATTACCATTTTTTTTCAAAAAATGCTTCAAGGCAGAATGTTTGTTTTAGTTTTATTGTCATAGGACACTCGATGGTCAGACTTTTACAGATTAGTTTATCAAAATCAAAAAAACATATCAAAAAAACATATGACGGATGCATATTTAGCATATATTTACAGATAAAATTACACATAAAGTCAAAACGACACAAGATATCCTCTGTAAAAGCCTGACTATAAGACCTAAGAACCTGTGTGTGGAATAAGGTGAATGTATTTCCTTTGAAGACTGAGAAAAATTAATTGGCACACGGGGAACATGTCATTTTGAGAAATGGCCGATAAAGATAGGCTAATGCAATTAAAATGTACTTTCCATAAATATGACCATTTATGTCACATTAATTAAACTCTTATTCATATATCACTTATAAACGGACAAATAAACATACAATATACATTTTACAAATACATTAGCACATTTAATACATTTGTTTCAAGCAATAGAGCATATGCTTTGACTACCGGTCTGTTGGGCAAATCCGCAGTTTGGTCATATTTGATAAAACTTTGCTCAATTTGTCACATACAAGGACTTTGTATGTACTGAACATTAAGCAGCTATGCCTGCCCCATATGTAAGGCCCTCTTAGAGTTGTTGCTTGTGCCGCTTTACTTTCTTGACTGTCATGGGACCTGCGCCTATGCTTGGCCCAGTCCATTGAAGCAGCATCAGCTCTCACAACTTCTCTCTGATTGCTTTCAGTGTCGCCATAGTGCTGTCAAGCCACAATTTGTCCATCACATTTGATATAGGAGTGGCTCCCTCATTGAATGTGGCTACTGCCATATTTTTGCCCACGAAGACATATTACAGAGTTCAGACATCCATTTGCATTCTGGGTTCCTCCATGCTACATTATTTTGAGGAGGTTATCTAATGATAAACAGGTACCATATTCTGTGCAATCTCTCTATTAACCCTTGTGCTTTGCTGAAAAAAATTGACATCCATTGTGGTATGGGTCAGATTGACCCACACAGTTTAAACACACTTAAAACAGTCAAGGAATCAAGTAAAAACAGACTAAACTTTATTTTGTCTTGTCAGACCTTTCAGAAAGAAGAAACACAAGAACATTTGATTTCAAAAACTCTATATTAAGAACTACTTGTGAAACCTATTTCTCACAAACAAGACTTTTCTGTTTCCCAAAGTAAGCATTGTTTTTGTATTAACATTAACACTTAGGTGTGATTTGACCCTATTGGTCAAAATGATCACATCAGTCTTTCTCTCCACATGTTGAACACAATGTACCTGTGTGCTGTCTGCAGATGTATTTATTGCATTCTACACAAGTGATGCTGGTTTTACTGTCTTGGTTGAGGGGGACAGAGCAAATCGTGTAGGCCCTGGAACAGTTTTGAATACACTGGAAGCTGACAGACTACCTTGACTTCGTTGTGGTGACAGTAACCATTCTATATTACCATCTTTAGACTTCTATGTCCTCTCTTCTCTGGATGATGTTTGTTGTATGCTCTCTCTCTCATCTGATGGAGGAGATAGTATGGTGGAGTCCTCCTCTGAATCCTCTTCACCAAAGAAAAATTCACAATCTGGATCATCGACAGCATTGTCTTCTATCTCTGAAACCTCTTCTTCTATTTCACTGTCACAGTCCAGAATTTGTGATAAATCTTCATAGACTGAAAATCTTTTGCAGCTCATTTTTGAGTGTCTGTGTCAGAGATCTGCTGCTCTCACACTGAGAAGGAGAAGCTTGGGAAACTCATTTTCACCAAAATATAATTATAAAAATGCAATCAGAACCAGTCGAAGCTAAATACATCAAAGACACTTGTTGATTTGGACCCATGCAAATATTGATGCACATGAAAGACTCTGGGTCAAAATGACCCACAAAATCATGTTTGTCTACAAAATCTGCACAGACATTCCACAACACATCAGTATAGTCCACATTTTGAAGTTAGGTTCGTGACCCTAAATGAGGAAAAGTAATTTAATTTAATGGAGAAAAAGAGAGGTTAACTAGTATTTTAGACAACTCAAAAGTGGAAATGGGTCAAATTGACCCACAACATAACAGGAGGTTTAAAAAATGTATGGCCTCCACGGTGTTTGTGACTGGGTAGATCTTCACCATTTTCTAGGGCTCACTGGTACCAGCACCAATGCACACACCTACCCCGTAGTTGGAAGTAAATCCTCTCTTGTGCCAAGTACCATCAAAGTATACATGAACATCTATGATGTCATCCTCATCCTCCTTCAGCAACTTGCAGCACTATCAATTGACTGTAGCCCTCTCTGAATCTCTGCAACTAAAGTGGGGGGGAAGTATTTATTATGTCTGTCGACATTACAGTCATAACTGCAGGACTAAATATCAGCATTTTACCCTATGTAAATATTAGCATATCAGCATGTATTTACTTTATGTAAAGCTAATTTCTCAGTAATCACAGTGGGCTATATCCCTATGACACTGTAGGCCTATATGACATTCTAATTGTATAGTTATGTTTTCCTATCATTGTGTTTTGGTCACTTTGAATAAATTTGCTGGAGCAAGGAAATAAATATTATTTATACACAGCAAGTCACCTGAGCATAATGGGCTACTCCCCCTTTTTGTTTACCTGCCATTCTCCTGTCATGTCTCTGATATGAGCTGAGTTGCAAGGAAGGAATCCCAAGGACTTTGCTTATTTTCTCAGACTTGCTTATTTTCTTTAGAGGTGCACAACCATGTCCAGATTCATGGGCTAGAAGAACCATCCTCACATATATAAAATGCCACATTTTCCCTGGAGCACTCCTGCAGCCTGGAGGAAGTGTAAACACTTCTCCTGCAGCCTAAATGACTACGCTAAACTTGCCACAGCTTTGAAATTAGAATTCAGTGGTTCTGCGACTCGCAAACACGATAGCTCACTGGCTAACACGGTCAAACAAGCTCGGAATGAACACCCACAAGCTTACTATCATAGCTTACTTTGGCCTACTCACTGAAACAGGCATGGAAGACCTGTTACCATTTAAACAAATGTTCCTGTCGAACATGTATCCTACCTTCATTACCTACTTGGGCCCTGCCACCCACGTTGGCTTGCCTATCTTACAACTCAGAGAGCTTGCAAGCACAGCTTTTGAGGCATCAAAAGCTCGCAACGCTAAGAGTCCTGACCACTCGGTTTTTAAGTTTGACCAGGAGCACTCACTCCAGTTAGAGGGTGCATTATCAGGTATTGGAGCGTTGAGAGATGACGCACAAGAGATGACGCACAACAACAGTTTCTACCACAAAACCATGATTCCAATAACCTCCGTGGTCGAAATATCTGTAAAGTACGTCGCCATCAAATAGACTACCGCTACAATTGACCTGTTCACTACGTTTCTGCACCCAACCCACATAAAATGTCAGAGCACAGGGGTAACAAAGGGTTGAAGGATGATCAAAACGTAGACCAATGTTCTCCAGAAGTTCCACTACGTGAAGAACTAAAGCGAGAAACATTTGAGAAAAGGGTAAAAGATAAGTCACAAGGACTGGACAGGGAATTACCGGACACCAGGTCTGCAGGAATTAACACCCATAGCAAGGACCTTAAAATTCAAATCTCTCCTGCTCTCACTCAAGACCCTATCCAGGGCCCGCTTGATCAAGAAACAAGCCCACGGGCTTTGTCTATAGACTCTGATACAAAGGTTGCGAAAAAAAGGTCAAACGCTTTGTTAAAGCCAAGCCCACTCAAAATCTGAAAAGTCGATCTGCTTCCATCTTGAACAGAATTGACACATCACGTCTTTGCGAATGACCACTCCACTTTGTGGGCAATATGTCCACTAAACACAAATCGAAACGCCCATACCTGGAAACAGTCCTGGAGGACTGCTTAACTTGTCATGCGCTAATTGATTCGGGTGCGACAATATCACTCATCTCTCAAATATTGTTTGATGATCTAAAAAGTGCTTTGAAGCCAACTAAACGTTGGTTAAAAGTGGAACGATGCGACACTACACTTCGAGGGGTCACCCAGACTACCTCTCCTGTCACATTGAGAGGCATGCTGAAACTACACTTCAAGGACGTTTCGCTTGTCCACCCTGTGTATGTTACCAGCCTCGAAACTGTAACCCTGCTACTTGGAGCAGACTTGATGGATCGGTTACTCCCATTGATGGATTGGAAAACCAACCAGGTATGGTCACAGGTTATAGTGCCTTCTCCACCGACCACACTGTCTTCCTCTTGCGCTAGCTGCAACGCAGTCATTCACAAGGGGTATCTGTCAAATGCACCCTTTGGGAAAAAGACGTTTAGAAACCTCGGTGCAGAATCCGATCCAAGGAGATATTACGATATCTTAACACTTTCTGTCAGCCAATCTGATTGAAAATTATTTTCATGATTTCGAGCCAACTGTCTCTGTGAATGAGCAACTTCCCTCCTCCTTGCAGTCGTGCAATACGGTAGTTGAGATGAACTTCTCTTGCCCTTCGGACACTTCCACAAACACTGCGGCCGTCCCGGCAAGAAAAACATTAATGCGCAGAGTATACTCTGCTTCCGATGACACACCTTCCACTTTGTGGGGGACTGTCAACCCTTACAATGACACTAATAGCGTCAGTCCAGCAACTGACCTGATGACTCCCACTGGTGAAACACTTTGCGATATCACTTTGCGATATCGCAGACCGATATCCTCGTCTCAGTTTGCAGGTACTGAAGAGGTTGCCCCACGAGGACGCGGTGGTGACTGACATGCCTCGACAGCCACTGAGGGTGTTGAAGCACAAATACCAGGAGATTTGGTTGAAAGGTTACAGCCGAGACACAAAGGGGGGGAATAGTAGCCCAGACCCATGATGAGCCTTATCGAGGCTGGTGGGGGGGTCGAGACTACGGACAACACCGTACGAGGCCGCCAGAGCATAAATCAAATCTAGTTGTAAACTCCCCTTTGAGAACAGTGAGGAGCAGAAAGGCCCCTAGACGGGGATTATCTTAGAACACATCTAAGATAGTACTTAGACCAGTACACTGGTCGTAAAGGAAGTCCAGTGGACTTGTCCACCTCCAAACAAATGGCAACAATAATCATTCCTTGCCATGTGTAGTAGTCACTACAAGACAACTAGTAAAATGCTCTAATCAAGTATTCCTGTAGGTTAACATTCAGAATAAATCGGTAGGTCAACTGGACCCCTTGAGTACGAGTACCAATACCACAGTTAGTCCAGCAACACTCAGTAAGAGGATTAGTAACCCCACAAGTTAAATTGCTATTGATAATAGCAACATAGGAGTCACTCAGTGTGCAACACGGGGAAGGGAATCTCCATTGCACTCTTCCAATTGTTAACACACGCCACTAATAAATAGAACCCTCCGTTCAGGAGAAACGTTATTAGAGTCATGAACCACGATCACACCATGTACGACTGGTCTAATACTTAAAGAGTACTTCCGTTATGAGGTTAGGTCCTCCATGGATAACATAGCTATGAAGAATACTTCTTCATACCTACCGCCACTACAATAGTGGAAGACAGTGACTGGTAGTAAAACCACTGCAGACTCCCTTCACACCAATTCTGACTGACCACCAGGCATTGACCTGAAAATTACCTGACTACATCAGACTCATTCTGAACAAGTTGTAATGTGCCAGGATACTTGGTTTCCTTCCCTTGACATGTGCGCTTGCGTAAGCATAAACGCACATGCACAACGGATCATCCAATTAGGATTTATGCTAGGATCACTTAAGGGTGTGAGCAAAATACTAGCCTTAGTAAATTTGAACATTTATTTTGAGGCCTTTAACTCTACAGCTACAGCACTCACCAGTTTTCTTCCCAGAAGTCCATTGGTCATCCCTATAGACTGCCCAAAACTAGTGGCTTACAGCTGTAGACTTATCATATAGTTATCAACTTAGGATAGTATCCTGAGCAACACCCCGCAAATTAGGAAAGCCCTAGATATGACATTGCCAGGACAGAGTCATGCCAGGACAGGGTCATTTTGCCACGACCATGGACGTAGATAGAATACAGTCTAATTAGATGATTAAGGGGGCATAACAATATTTTGTTTTGTTTATGCTTTCATTCATTTTGTTTCATTTTCTTCCGCAATTAGAAAGTGATAGAGCCATAAACAACTTCCCCATACAACCATCAGTTAGTGCCACAACGGGGCTCATTTGGGAGGAAATGTAATGATATATTTCATGAGTGTGTGTGCATTGTGAACATCTGCCTAAGTTACTGCCCAGATCTTCCAGTCTGGACGACCAGACGACGGGTCCGGAACGGCGATCCCAATCCGGACATCCGCTGCCCAGCCATGGAGCGGACTTCTTCATTTGCAGACACCCTACCCGGGTCGACCACACCAGAGGGGGGACTGCAACAGCGATCACCAACTGGACATCTGCTGCCCAGCCATGGAGCGGACTTCTTCATTTGCAGACACCCTACCCGGGTCGACCACCATATGGGGACCACAACGATGGTCCACAATCAGGACAACCCACGGTGATTTTTATGTTGGTTTGCAACATGCAGGTTAATCGCAAGATTGAACCCAACATGGGGGGACTGTCATGACGTTGGCCTGGGGGTAGGTTTATGAATACCTCATAAATACCTCTTTCCCCCTTTTTCCTCTCTCTACCCTACTGATGTTACATTTGCAAACCCCTTTAGTTAATATAGAGATTCTGGAAACATCAGAAGGTGGGGGAAATGAACTATATTCTGGTAATCCGACCAATTGAACATATGCGGTGGTACTTAATGAATATGATGTCAGTTCGGTTGTCATCTGAGACATTCTCATCAATGATAAGATAACATAAACTCTACAGTGGAAAGTCTACACATCAGAATTATCGGATTCACATGGAATTGTTGTTCAATTTAAATGTTTGAATATGAAATTATTCATGATGGGATGAAATGTGATTTTAGCTTCTAAAATGTGAGATTTGGGTTTTCATAAGGTAAGGCTCTGCTCAATCTGTGGCCCGCCCCTGTGAACGGACATGGGCTATACAACTTTTCAAACATGCCCTCCTCTCCCTTCCTATATAAAGCCTTGACAACAATATAACCTCCTGTTCCGAGGATGTGAGGATGACGGTCCGATGTCAGAATGGTTCAGATAATAACTACAGAACGAAGCCAACATCAGCATGAGCTTTGGTTGCGAATGGTATGAACTTTGAACTCTTATTTACTACAGAAGTGATACCTCCTAGCCGTTGAGTTAGAAACAGCAGATGCAAACGAGGGTTAGGAAGGAACAGACAGAGTATCCCGTCTACGTTACTACAACGTTCCAATTGACCAACAGAGACATTCTTCAAAGGACTCGGTTTGGCAACACGGCCTTCCATCTACCACCAACCTACCGAAGCGCAGCTCAGAGTTAATATTTATTGAATTTTCCTTTTCCAAATGGGCGGTAATTTAGAATGCATAAGATACTGTTTTTACGATAGCACAGCTTCGCCCTATGTTCCTCAGTCTTCCCGCTCTTTCACTCAAACCCAGCCCCTTTTCTTTTGTGTAACCAGCTGTCATATCTGTTCCGCCCGCTAAGGACGTTTTCCTTTGTGACGTAATTGTAATCAAGTTGATTAATTATGTGTATGTGTAATTCTGTGTGATTAGTTAGGTATTTAGTAAATAAATAATGAAACCCAATTTTGTATTGCTGATTCAACTTGTTAGCCAGGGTTCGTGCAGATAACCAAGAATTTACAACTTTCAGATGAGACTGAATTAAGATGACGATTAATATTGACTGCTATTGATGTAAAATATTACTAGGTCTTTAAGAGTTTATTCGGAAGATAACAGCTCTATAAATATTATTTTGTGGTGCCCGAGTCTCTAGTTAATTACATTTACATGATTAGCTCAATCAGGTAATATTAATTAGGGAGAAATTATTTTATAGAATAGCATGTCATATCACTTAATCCGGCATAGCCAAAGACACGACAGTGGGAATATGTCTCCCAGTGTCTGTTGGAAAGCAGACTGAACCAGTTTTTCCTCTAGGATTTTGCCAATGCTATTACATGTATTTTTATCGTAAATAACTCTCTAATCCTTGCAGATGACAAGCATACCCATAACAAGATGCAGCCACCACCATGCATCAAAATGTGAAGAGTGGTAGTCAGTTTTGTGCTGTGTTGGATTTGCCCCAAACATAACGCTTTGTATTCAGGACAAGTTTGCCCAATTTTTTGCAGTATTACTTTCGTGCCTTATTGCAAACTGGATGAATTTTTGGGAATATATTTATTCAGTGTTGAAAGCCGAGTTTGGCCTTGTTCGACTGCAGTCCATCTCCCAAGGGGACACTCACCCAAACCCACATGCAAAAAAGGTGTAACAAAAATCAAGGAGAAACATGAGACACAGCCCTGAATATCTTACCTGAAAACATTCCATTTCCAAATCCTAGAAATGTTTCACCTCAGATCTGCATCAAACCGCTGTTGACAGAGTAAAAAGTATCTATGCACACATACAAATGTCCTGTAGGCATTACTGTTCCTTTGTCCCAGAGTAGGTACCTTCTACCTGGCATGGATTGAGTGTTGAGCACACTCACGTCAAATCTAACACAGCATGTCTAATCTTTTCTTTTAACCCAGCTTCTAGAACTCTATTCAATACCCCCATAGGATTGAGCCATGTGTCGAATGATGGTCAAATAAGGCATGGGGTGGATGGACTGTGTTTAGACCTGTTGCAAAATACAAACATGCATCCTTGAAAGACCAATGCTTTTCTAGCTTAAACTGAACTCCTCGTATTGACACTTGCAAATTCAGACAAAAGACAGCAAAAAGTGTAATGTGATTCATTCATATTTAATTTCCAAATATCCAGGGGGCCTAATTTGCTTTCATGGTTTAATGTTAACTCTTCTCTGTAACAAGGACATTAAGATAGATCCTGATTGACATGCACACCTAGTAGACAACGCTTGCAACAAAAAGCTTGTCAGACTTGTGCACTCATGCACACATGCATGATCTGAGACTACCCTGGAGATAATCCAAGTCCTTTGTTATTTAATACAGTCTGATCTACCACCAATCAATGCCTACATCCTACAACAAGACCATTGATTTGGATTCCAAAACACATTGATCCTCCTCACTCAATAAGTCACATGGGAGAAATAGAGGGTCATTGTGTCTTCTACGAAGGAAACAAAAGCAGGATCTCTTTCTAAGGTATCCTAAGGGAGCCTGTTCTGAAGGTTATAAGTAGGTCAACATCTAAATAGTACTGCCTTGTAATGAAATTATTATAGCCTACAACATGCTATGCATATAGAATAAACGTACCATGCTTCTACTTACATAAAGTAAATGTTCTTTTATAGGCTACAAGTTAGCATTTTACTGAGTTGCAATCAAAGTCTGTATGAAACGCAACATTGTCTAAAAATTAAACATTAGCATTGCATTTAGTTGTTAGTGTCTTTTTCAGTTTTCACATGCACAGTGGTGGAAATGTAATCAATTGTCATACTTGAGTAAAAGTAAAGATACCTTACTATAAAATTACTCAAGTAAAAGTTAAAGTCACCCAGTAAAATACTACTTGAGTAAAAGTCTAAAAGAACTTGGTTTTAAATATAAAGAGTAAGTATAAAAGTATAGTATAAAAAGTATAAAAAGTTAATGTAATTTCTAAAATATACTTAAGTATCAAAAGTAAAAGTATAAATAATTTCTTATTCTTTATATTAAGCCAACCAGACGCACAGTATTATTGTTTATTTTGTATTCATGGATAGCCAGGGGCACACTACAATACTCAGACATAATTTACAAATACAGGATTTGTCTTTAGTGAATCCGCCAGATAAAAGACAGTGGAGATGACCAGGGATGTTCTCTTGATAAATGTGTGAATTGGACCAATTCCCTGTGCTGCTAAGCATTCAAAATGTAACCAGTACTTTTGTGTGTCAGGGAAAATGTATGGAGTAAAAAGTACATTATTTTCTTTAGGATTGTAGTGAAGTAAAAGTAGTCAAAAATATAAATACTAAAGTAAGGTACAGATACTCAAATAACTACTTAAGTAGTACTTTAAAGTATGTTTTACTTAAGGACATTACACCACTGCACATGCAGCAGCAATAGCTTCAGGAGGAAAACTAATCCTTAAAGTATTTTAACTTTCAGCAGGAGCCTTCAGAAGGACATTAGTGTCCAACATCAAGCCTATGTGGTGGTAGGGACATGGTCTATATATAGTCTGTCTGGGATCTTTATGGAGGCCAGTAATGGATTTAACCATGATCCTGATATGAGGGGGACCTCGGTTCCACCAGACCATGAAAGTTGAAGTTTCATATTTGACAGCATTGCCGTGCTAGCAGTGCCAGTGGAAAGGCAATCCATTCAAGAGCTTCTCCAGCAGCCCTCATTGTTTTCTCATAAAACTGTTTGTTTGAACACCCAGCATATATCCTCCATATGTATTTTTAGAATGCCATAATCAGATGAGAAGAAACTAATGCTACACACCACCTCATATCAAAAATGATTTTGAGCACTGCCTTGCCCTGCTAGACACTATCCAGAAATGCACTATCCATTTACAGTATGTTCTTCTTCTCACCTGCCACCCTCCTATCACCTTACATACCCTATTCATTTCCTCAATCTCCATCTGACTACAAGTGCTGCTACATTATCCTGTGAAAGCCAAGTGAGGAGGAAGCCTAAGGCCAATGGAAAGTTACAACTGGCAGGTGCAAGTCTCTCAGAGCTATCAGCTACACAGGACATGCTGGCTCGGTTCCACCAGGCCATGAAAGTTGATGAAGCTAGACAGTTTCATATTTGACAGCGTTGCTGTGCTAGCAGTGCCAGTGGAAAGGCAATCCATTCAAGAGCTTCTCCAGCAGCCCTCATTACAGAAGCATTTTCACAGGTACTGCCTGTTTCTCTCAGGAAAGTATTTCATAGTAAGGAGTAATTACCTTGGAATGGAAATGCCTGGCAGATGTGACCTGAGAATATTCTAAGAAGGTGTTTGACAGAATGCCCATAGCCTTTACAAGCTTGCCAATTAACTGTAAAATGTAAATATGTAAGCAAAGAGAGTGATGCAATGCATGTGTATTTGCTAATTTGGACTGATTCATACACATCTGCTTATTGCCTTCTTTATAACATGCCATTACTGAATGGAATGTGCATAGTCAAAACAGACACAGGTGACATGAAACTGTGTGCACGACACTAATCACTTGCATTGAAAGTACTGGTTAACTTAAAATGGCTTGTGATGACTACAATGGCCCTGGTAACGTCATCTGCTCATCAACTCACACCTCAGCCTTGAATGTACTGTCGCCGGCACCTTATACACTTTCCATAATCCCAACAAGTTCCGATCTGATAGGATCCAGTGTAACATATGCCAAAACCGCATATCTAAAATGCTATCTCTGAGCAACCAGTTGAGCGTAAACCAATCTTACACTTGGTCCTTGTGATTGAAATCTGTATTTTCTATTACCTCTCTGTAAACAGATGGCAGATAAGGGAGACCAGGAGCTCTGAAATTATTTCCTTGGAGCCCTGCATGGCAATCCCAACGCGTGAAGTAGAGTCTCTCCTGACTGAGGTAGAGGTAGGGATGATTAACCCCAGCCTGTCTGTAGACCTCCCTGGGAGTTGGGAGAGCAGCCAGAACCAGGTCATCCAACAGCCCCTGACAGCCACAGTCCCTTACCTGAGATCCCAGCCTGATGGCACGGTCACATGCTAATTCGCTAACGCATAACCTCAACATGTATCCTATCCACTACTCCTACATTATGAAGGTGTATTGAATAGCTGGCATGCATGGGCATTGCCTCTGTTATTGTTGCTGTGTTACAGGGTATAGTACATGTATTGATTTCAAAAGAGGAGAATATGTGCTCAGCTATGAGGTAAACAAAATGCTGTGGTTTCTTCAGAGTAGCAACTCTCTGGCTGACAGCCTAATAAGAGCTCGTCTTAACTGAGAAAATAAGTTTAAATGGTTACTTTATTTCAGAATGTTTTTTTTTATAGCTACCTGTATGTGTTTTATTTCCATCATTTTAAAAAGCAGTAATACTGCTAAACGAAACGAGAGACAATGCCAAAGACATTGAGGAACATTATATGGTGAATTAAGCAATAACTTCAAATAAACAAAGTTCCTCAGCTCTGTCCATAACCTCTCAGCTTTAAAACAGGCTGGATTTTGAGAGTATGAATTACGGTCTGTCTATTGTAGTTCTTCTTCTGGCAGTGTGGGTTTGGATTAGTCCCAGACAAGAGCCAGTACAATCAGAAAAATGTCCTCCTCAGAGAGGGTACTATCCAGACTCAGCGCGAGAGAGTACTGCACTAAACAAACAACCGCAGAGTAAGCACACATTTACTCTTCTCGTAAAGGGGAAGCTTGACATTCATTGTATGTAATGCTCTATGATTAATGCAATCCCACCAAACTGCATATATTCTGCTATATTATTCTTCTTAATTCACCTTCCTCCAATAGCTGCAAAACATAGAATGTACAGTATGAACTACAAGCATGTAGATAGGCTACATGACTGCACAAATAATATGTCATTTGCATAATGCTCACACCTGAATTACATGGAATTAAATAAAGCAGTGAGGCGAAGATAGTGTGCATGATACATCTACTGGGATTTTTAGGGAAATAATTATACACTTTGCAGAATTATCTGTCACAAGAAAATTATAGATTTGACTCAATTCTTAATTGAATGTAAAGATGATTCCACTCTTGTAAAAAGGTTGTTATTTTCTTTACATAATATACAACATGTTTATTTAACTGTACTGACCAGTCCAACTGGCGTAAGACTGCAAGTCCAGATCCTCGCACATAATAATTTGTCAAAGCCAGGCAACAAACTAATCCTCAACAATAGCAGAGCATCGGAGGAGTTAGCACACCTAGTAGGTTGGCCTGGTGATGGACTCCTAAACAGATAATAACTTAATGCTAGGGCCATATTTAGAAGCAGCTGGAAGAAAGGCAGTAGAGGCAGCTGTTTTAGCTCAGACCAGCACAGGACTGGGGCATCTCTGCATAGCCAGCCAATTAATTTACATACAGCGCATTATCACAAAACATGTGTAGCGCTAGACATAAAGGATATGAGACATCCACACACAGCATTTAGATGCAAATGGCCTGTATTTAGATGCACAGCAGAATGCATTGTCACTGATGTACAGGTGAAGTATGTTTATTTTTGTATTCAAAGCACTGTTTGCTCTTTCATGCATGGATTTAGAAAACAACTCGTTGGAATTTAAGACATCGATCTGAAATAAACAAAAGATAAATAAGCATTTCATGGGAATTTCAAACCAGTGGGCCTAATTAAGTAAGAATGAGCATCAACAGAGATGTAAATGTCGATGCTAGCGCTTTACAAGACCATATATTTATAGCACAATAAAACAAATTAGCACAGAGGGAAATTAAAAACAAATACTTTTTACTGCATCAATCCCATATCATGTTTTGCAATTCAAAGGAGTCTTCTGGTTTGAAAACATGACTAATAGGGGTTATTGCTCAAAACGTTGAATCTCTCTGGGAGGCCTTTGGGGTGAAAATGTAAATCACACCCCAACAACAACCCCTATGACCCAATTGGACAGTTGGGGGGTAGAGATGGTGAGGGAGGAGGGAGACGCCTATATTACATATAGAAGAACTGTATCCCAGAAATGTCGCTTTATCATTAGGCCTCATTTATCATTTAGAGATAATATTGAATCAAATCAAATCAAATTTTATTGGTCACATACGCGTGTTTAGCAGATGTTATTGCGGCTGTAGCGAAATGCTTGTGCTTCTAGCTCCGATAGTGCAGTAATATCTAACAAGTGATATCTAACAGTTTCACAACATATACCCAAAATACACATACATCTAAGTAAGGAATGATTTCTAGATATGATCGTATTTGAAGCTGAGTGGATTCCACATTACAGTATATCCATTCCCTGTCCGTGCCATCCCATCTAACCATTCACCACAGTCTGGAAGACCATTAGGACACATGGTGCCCTCTACTGGTAGCAAGTCTCTTGTGTTTGTGGTTCCAAAGAACATATCCAAGGTCCTCATTAAAAACCTTTGCTCACATTTCCTTGGCCACAAGACATAGATACTGTAATTTTGTGGCTTGGACTGGATGATTTTCTTGGACTAGATGACAGAGGTTCTCCACAGTTGTTTTCAGTATCCTGCTCTTTCTATTTAAAATGATACAATGTCTTTCTCCTTTGGTTGACTGATAATATAAACTGCATACAAAACATTCCATGACATAGACCACGTGTCAAACTTATTCCACGGAGGGCAGAGTGTCTGCAGATTTTCCCTACTCCCTTGTACTTGATTGCTGAATTAAGGTCACTAATTAGTAAAGAACTCCCCTCACCTGGTTATCTAGGTCTTAATTGAAAGGAAAAACCAAACACCCTCCATAGAATGGGTTTGACACCCCTGACATAGACTGACCAGGTAAATCCAGGTGAAAGCTATGTTCCCCTACTGATGTCACCTATTAAATCCACTTCAATCAGTGTAGATGAAAGGGAGGAGACAGGTTGAAGAAGGATTTGTAAGCCTTGACACAAATGAGACATGGATTGTGTATGTATGCAATTCATAAGGTGAATGGGCAAGGCAAAAAAACGTAAGTGCCCTTGAACAGGGTATGGAAGTAGGAGCCAGGCGCACCAGTTTAAGTGTGTCAAGAATTGCAACACTGCTGGGTTTTTCACAATCAACAGTTTCCCATCTGTATCAAGAATGGTCCACCACCCAAAGGACATCCAGTCAACTTGACACAACTGTGGGAAGCATTGAAGTCAACATGGGCCAGCATCCCATGCCCCAATTAATTGAGGCTGTTCTAAAGGCAGAAGGTGGTGTAATTCAATATTAGGAAGGTGTTCCTAATGTTTTGTACACTCAGTGTGTGTGCGTGCATGTGTGTGTGTGTGTGTGTATATATAGATATATACACACTCTACCTACATGCACATACTACCTCAACTAACCGGTGCCCTCGCACATTGACTCTGTACAGGCACCACCCTGTATATATTGTTATTTTTTTACTGCTGCTCTTTAATTACTTGTTACTTTTATCTCTTATTCTTATTTTGAAACCGCACTGTTGGGCTCGTAAGTAAGCATTTCACTGTAAGGTTGTATTCGGCACATGTGACTAATACAATTTGATTTGATATATACAGTACTAGTCAAATTTGGACACCTACTCATTCAAGGATTTTTATGAAATAACACATGGAATCATGTAGTAACCAAAAAAGTGTTAAACAAATCAAAATATATTTTAGATTTTAGATTCCTCAAAGCAGCCACCCTTTGCCTTGATGACAGCTTTTCACACTCTTGGCATTCTCTCAACCAGCTTCACCTGGAATGCTTTTCCAACAGTCTTGAAGGAGTTCCCTCATATGCTGTGCACTTTTCCTTTACTCCTCGGTCCAACTCATCCCAAACCACCTCAATAGGTTTGAGGTTGTGTGATTATTCAGGCCAGGTCATCTGAGGCAGCACTCCATCACTCTCGTTCTTTGGTCAAATAGCCCTTACACAGCCTGGAGGTGTGTTGGATCATTGTCCTGTTGAAAAACAAATGATAGCCCCACTAAGCGCAAACCAGATGGGATGGTGTATCGCTGCTGAATGCTGTGATAGCCATGCTGGTTAGGTGTGCTTGGAACCAAAAATCTCAAATTTGGACTCCCGACCAAAGGACAGATTTCTACCAATTTAATGTCCATTGCTTGTGTTTCTTGGCCCAAGCAAGTCTCTTCTTATTGGTGTCCTTTAGTAGTGGTTTCTTTGCAGCAATTCGACCATGAAGGCCTGATTCACACAGTCTTGATGTTGAGATGTGTCTGTTGGAAGTATGCTTGGGGTCATTGTCCATTTGGAAGACCCATTTGCGACCAAGCTTTAACTTCTTGACTGATGTCTTGAGATGTCGCTTCACTATATCCACAACAATTTCCTGCCTAATGAGCCATCTATTTTTGTGAAGTGCACCAGTCCCTCATGCAGCTATACACCCCCACAACATGATGCTGCTACCCCCGTGCTTCACAGTTGGGATGGTGTACTTGTCAAGGCTGTGTGGAGAGACGGACCAAGGCGCAGCGTGCTCTGAGTTCCACATCTTTATTTTTGTGAAACTTACAAAACAAAAAGGAAACAAACAAACAACGAACCATAACATAAGCGGTGCAACATGCAGTAACTCCAAACAAGATCCCACAAAACACAGTGGAAAAATGGCTGCCTAAATTTGATCCCCAATCAGAGACAACGATAAACAGCTGCCTCTGATTGGGAACCATACCAGGCCAACATTGAAATAAAACAACTAGATAGGAACACCCCCTTAGTCACACCCTGACCTAACCAAAATAGAGAATAAAAAGGCTCTCTGTGGTCAGGGCGTGACAGTTCTTAGGCTTGCAAGCCTCCCCCTTTTCCTCCTAACATAACAATTGTCATTATGGCCAAACAGTTATATTTTTGTTTCATCATACCAGATGACATTTCTCCAAAAAGTACCATCTTCGTCCCCATGTGCAGTTGCAAACAAAGGCTTGCTTTCTTAAACAGAAATTTGCATGCAGTAGCACTAATTCCAAAACGTTTTGGGACACTGTAAAGCCCATGGAGAAAAAGAGCACCTCCTCCCAGCTGCCCACTGCACTGAGAATAGGTATCACTTTCACCAACATCGCCCAACATCTCAGGACCCCCTGCAGCAACTTGCCCAAGCCCCCACGCTTCTCCTTCACCCAAATCCAGACAGCTGATGTTCTGAAAGAGCTGCAAAATTTGGACCACTACAAATCAGCTGGGCTGGACAATCTGGACCCTCTCTTTCTAAAATGATCCGCCGAAATTGTTGCAACCCCTATTACTAGCCTGTTCAACCTCTCTTTCATATTGTCTGAGATCCCCAAAGATTGAAAAGCTGCCGCGGTCATCTTCCTCTTCAAAGGGGGTGACACTCTAGACCCAAACTGTTTTAGACCTATATCCATCCTCCCCTGCCTTTCTAAAATCTTCGAAAGCCAAGTTAACAAACAGATCACCGACCATTACGAATCCCACCGTACCTTCCCCACTATGCAATCTGGTTTCCGAGCTGGTCATGGGTGCACCTCAGCCACGCTCAAGGTCCTAAACGATATCATAACCGCCGTCGATAAAAGACAGTACTGTGCAGCCGTCTTCATCGACCTGACCAAGGCTTTTGACACTGTCAATCACCACATTCTTATTGGCAGACTCAATAGCCTTGGCTTCTCAAATGACTGCCTCGCCTGGTTCACCAACTACTTCTCAGATAGAGTTCAGTGTGTCAAACCTGAGGGCCTGTTGTCCGGCAGTCTCTATGGGGGTGCAACAGGGTTCAATTCTCGGGCTGCCTCTTTTCACTGTATATCTCAATGATGTCGCTCTTGCTGCTGGTGATTCTCTGATCCACCTCTACGCAGACGACACCATTCCATATACATCTGGCCCTTCTTTGGACACTGTGCTAACAAACCTCCAGACAAGCTTAATTTTCATACAACACTCCTTCCGAGGCCTCCAACTGCTTTTAAGTACAAATAAAACGAAGTGCATGCTCTTCAACCAATTGATGCCAGCACCCTCACGCCCGACTAGCATCACTACACTGGAAGGTTCTGACCTAGAATATGTGGACAACTGCAAATACCTAGATGTCTGGTTAGACTGTAAACTCTACTTCCAGACTTACATTAAGCATCTCCAATCCAAAATTAAATCTAGAATTGGCTTCCTATTTTGCAACAAAGGCTCCTTCACTCATGCTGCCAAACATACCCTCGTAAAACTGACTATCCTACCGATCCTTGATTTTGGCGATGTCATTTACAAAATATCCCCCAACACTCTACTCAGCAAACTGGATGTAGTCTATCACAGTGCATTCCGTTTTGTCCCCAAAGCCCCAAATACTACCCACCACTGCGACCTAAATGCTCTCGTTGGCTGGCCCTCACTACATATTCGTTGCCAAACCCACTGGCTCCAGGTCATCTACAAGTCTCTGCTAGGTAAAGCCCCGCTTTATCTCAGCTCACAGCAGGTATATCTCACTGGTCACCCCCAAAGGCAATTCTTCCTTTGGCCACCTTTCCTTCCAGTTCTCTGCTGCCAATGACTAGAACGAACTGCATATATAATATAAATATTCCATGTGTAACTCTGTGTTGTTGTATGTGTCGAACTGCTTTGCTCTATCTTGGCCAGGTCGCAGTTGCAAATGAGAACTTGTTTTCAACTAGCCTACCTGGTTAAATAAAGGTGATTTCTTTTTTAAGAGTCACAAGCTTGATGTAGTCATTGCTATGAATATTGGACCAAATGCTTATGTTTTACTACTTTAATATACATAAGTGAATTTGTCCTAATACTTTTGGTCCCCTAAAATGGGGACCCCTCCCCAGCCATCTTTGTGCTTTGTGCCCACTCAGATTTTTGGTGTGCTTGACTCCCCTGCAAGCACACACTGCACGTACACACACGCACGCACAGGACCCCAACACGTATTTAACTACCAGTGGCTCTGGAACAGCTCAAATAAGGAAAGCTTTAGCTCAGAAAAAAGTGTAACGCGAACCACAGTTGTTTTCCATTGACTAATTTAGCTCTGTCGGTTACCTTTATAATCCCTATTTAACAATTATGAGCTTTGTTATATTCAGACACCTGGTGAAAATACTAGGTGGATGTCTGTTGTAACCCCTACTTAAATGACACAGATTAAAGTCTGATATTAAATTAGACTAATTAAGCACAATATTGGCAGCAAATTGCATGGTCTGAAAAGTGCTTAGCCCTGTTTAACTGGGCTAATTTATTGCAATGGCTTCCCTTGCACTCCCATCAGGCGTTGCTGCAGCCTAATGGGTATCCTGAATGGGAATCCATAATAAATACAAATAAAAACTTCATAACTCAGAAAAAAAACAGCCTCTGACAAAAATACCTGACATGGTCTTATTCTCAGCCCTGCATGTATGGACTAAGCTTCTTACTGTTCTCTGTTGACTCTCTTATTGTTTTGGATGAAACAGAGATGTTTCCATGACAACTACATCAAGAGTCCAATTACTTTGCTGTTTGTAGAAATGTAGAGTAAAAGAGTTCCAACCAACAGTAGAATCAAATAGTAGCACAGTGTCACGTTCATCTTTAGGAGTAGACCAAGATGCAACGTGGTATGTTTCCTTTATTTTGGAATAGAAAACCTCAAAGAACAAAAACAACAAAGCGAACAAACGAAACGTGACGCTATAATAGTGCTCATAGGCAACTATACATAGACAAGATCCCACAAAGCACAATGGGGAAATGGCTACCTAAATATGATCCCCAATCAGAGACAACGATAAACAGCTGCCTCTGATTGGGAACCATACCAGGCCACCATAGATATACAATTCCCCTAGATAACCCACCCTTAATCACACCCTGACCTAACCAACATATAGAATAATCAGCTCTCTATGGTCAGTGGGTGACACACAGGTAGTAGTTGGAATCTTACCGCACTATTCATGTATGCATGTCTACAGATTTAGATAATGGATATTCGCTATAGTTCAAGTTAAAATGTTTTTTTTTCTGGCCTATTCTCACTCTCTTTTAGAGTTACAGTATACATTATCTGAAAGTCAATGTGGGGGCCATTCTGTGACCTGTGAATGTGACCAATAGCGCTAGCTGTGCCACTAGAGATCCTGGTTCGAGTCTTGGCTCTGTCACAGCCGGCCGCGACCGGGTGACCCGGGTTAGGGGAGGGTTTGGCCAGCAGGGATATTCTTGTCCCATCTCACTCTAGTGACTCCTGTGGTGGGCTGGGTGCAATGCACGCTGACACGGATGCCAGGTGTACGGTGTTTCCTCTGACACATTGGTGTGGCTGGCTTCAGGGTTAAGTGGGCATTGTGGCAAGAAGCAGTGCGGCTTGGCTGAGTTGTTTTTCGTAGGATGCATGGCTCTCGACCTTCGCCTTTCCCGAGTCCGTACGGGAGTTGCAGCAATGAGACAAGACTGTAACTACCAATCGGATACAACAAAATTGGGGAGAAAAGGGAGAACAAAAAATCTAATGAATAAAGATTCTTCCCTCAGCTGTTACTAACAGTGGATGGAACATGGCCAAGATGTTCAAATGTTCATAGATGACCAGCAGAGTCAAATAATAATCAGTGGTTGTCGAGGGTGCAACAAATCAGCACCTCAGGAGTAAATGTCATTTGGCTTTTCAAAGCCGATCATTCAGAGTATCTCTACCGCTCCTGCTGTCTCTATAGAGAGTTGAAAATAGCAAGTCTGGGACAGGTAGCACGTCCGGTGAACAGGTTAGGGTTCCATAGCCGCAGGCAGAACACTTGAAACTGGAGTAGCATCACGACCAGGTGGACTGGGACAGCAAGGAATCATCAGTCCTGAGGCATGGTCCTAGGGCTCAGGCCCTGAGAGAGAGATAGAGCGAAAGAGAGAGAGAGAGAGATGCTATAGATGGAAGGAATGCAGTTTGGAAACCTACCAAAAAACAATTAGGCAACAACAAATTCAATCCCTTTTAGACAATTTCCTGGGTAAAACGTTCCACTGTAATAGTGAAGGTGTAAACTTGGCAGTAGAAAATCTTAACAGTATATTTGACCTCTCAGCTTCCCTATCAAATCTAAAAATCTCAAATAGAAAACCGAAGAAAATTAACAATAATGACAAATGGTTTGATGAAGAATGCAAAAATCTAAGAAAGAAATTGAGAAACCTGTCCAACCAAAAACATAGAGACCCGGAAAACCTGAGTCTACGCCTTCACTATGGTGAATCACTAAAACAATACAGAAATACACTACGGAAAAAGAAGGAACAGCACGTCAGAAATCAGCTCAATGTAATTGAAGAATCCATAGACTCTAACCACTTCTGGGAAAATTGGAAAACACTAAACAAACAACAACACGAAGAATTATCTATCCAAAATGGAGATGTATGGGTAAACCACTTCTCCAATCTTTTTGGCTCTATAACAAAGAATAAAGAGCAAAAACATATACATGATCAAACACAGATCTTAGAATCAACTATTAAAGACTACCAGAACCCACTGGATTCTCCAATTACATTGAAAGAGTTACAGGACAAAATAAAAACCCTCCAACCCAAAAAGGCCTGTGGTGTTGATGGTATCCTCAATGAAATGATCAAATATACAGACAACAAATTCCAATTGGCTATACTAAAACTCTTTAACATCATACTTAGCTCTGGCATCTTCCCCAATATTTGGAACCAAGGACTGATCACCCCAATCCACAAAAGTGGAGACAAATTTGACCCCAATAACTACCGTGGAATATGTGTCAACAGTAACCTTGGGAAAATCCTCTGCATTATTATTAACAGCAGACTCGTACATTTCCTCAATGAAAACAATGTACTGAGCAAATGTCAAATGGGCTTTTTACCAAATTACCGTACAACAGACCATGTATTCACCCTGCACACCCTAATTGACAACCAAACAAACAAAAACAAAGGCAAAGTCTTCTCATGCTTTGTTGATTTCAAAAAAGCCTTCGACTCAATCTGGCATGAGGGTCTGCTATACAAACTGATGGAAAGTGGTGTTGGGGGTAAAACATACGACATTATAAAATCCATGTACACAAACAACAAGTGTGCGGTTAAAATTGGCAAAAACACACACATTTCTTCACACAGGGTCGTGGGGTTAGACAGGGATGCAGCTTAAGCCCCACCCTCTTCAACATATATATCAACGAATTGGCGCGGGCACTAGAAAAGTCTGCAGCACCCGGCCTCCCCCTGCTAGAATCCGAAGTTAAATGTCTGCTGTTTGCTGATGATCTGGTGCTTCTGTCACCAACCAAGGAGGGCCTACAGCAGCACCTAGATCTTATGCACAGATTCCGTCAGACCTGGGCCCTGACAGTAAATCTCAGTAAGACCAAAATAATGGTGTTCCAAAAAAGGTCCAGTCACCAGGACCACAAATACAAATTCCATCTAGACACTGTTGCCCTAGAGCACACAAAAAACTATACATACCTTGGCCTAAACATCAGCACCAGAGGTAACTTCCACAAAGCTGTGAACGATCTGAGAGACAAGGCAAGAAGGGCATTCTATGCCATCAAATTAAACATAAATTTCAACATACCAATTAGGATTTGGCTAAAAATACTTGAATCAGTCATAGAGCCCATTGCCCTTTATGGTTGTGAGGTCTGGGGTCCGCTCACCAACCAAGACTTCACAAAATGGGACAAACACCAAATTGAGACTCTGCACGCAGAATTCTGCAAAAATATCCTCCGTGTACAACGTAGAACACCAAATAATGCATGCAGAGCAGAATTAGGCCGATACCCACTAATTATCAAAATCCAGAAAAGAGCTGCTAAATTCTACAACCACCTAAAAGGAAGCGATTCACAAACCTTCCATAACAAAGCCATCACCTACAGAGAGATGAACCTGGAGAAGAGTCCCCTAAGCAAGCTGGTCCTGGGGCTCTGTTCACAAACACAAACACACACTACAGAGCCCCAGGACAGCAGCACAATTAGACCCAACCAAATCATGAGAAAACAAAAAGATAACTACTTAACACATTGGAAAGAATTAACAAAAAAACAGAGCAAACTAGAATGCTATTTGGCCCTACACAGAGAGTACACAGCGACAGAATACCTGACCACTGTGACTGACCCAAAATTAAGGAAAGCCTTGACTATGTACAGACTCAGTGAGCATAGCTTTGCTATTGAGAAAGGCCGCCGTAGGCAGACATGGCTCTCAAGAGAAGACAGGCTATGTGCTCACTGCCCACAAAATGAGGTGGAAACTGAGCTGCACTTCCTAACCTCCTGCCCAATGTATGACCATATTAGAGAGACATATTTCCCTCAGATTACACAGATCCACAAAGAATTCGAAAACAAATCCAATTTTGAAAAACTCCCATATCTACTGGGTGAAATTCCACAGTGTGCCATCACAGCAGCAAGATTTGTGACCTGTTGCCACGAGAAAAGGGCAACCAGTGAAGAACAAACACCATTGTAAATACAACCCATATTTATGCTTATTTATTTTATCTTGTGTCCTTTAGCCATTTGTACATTGTTAGAACACTGTATATATATATAATATGACATTTGTAATGTCTTTACTGTTTTGAAACTTCTGTATGTGTAATGTTTACTGTTAATTCTTGTTGTTTTTCACTTTATATATTCACTTTGTATGTTGTCTACCTCACTTGTTTGGCAATGTTAACACATGTTTCCCATGCCAATAAAGCCATTGAATTGAATTGAGAGAGAGAGAGAGAGAGAGAGAGAGAGAGAGAGAGAGAGAGAGAGAGAGAGAGAGAGAGAGAGAGAGAGAGAGAGAGAGAGAGAGAGAGAGAGAGAGAGAGAGAGAGAGAGAGAGAGAGAGAGAGAGAGAGAGAGAGAGAGAGAGAGAGAGAGAGAGAGAGAGAGAGAGAGAGAGAGAGAGAGAGAGAGAGAGAGAGAGAGAGAGAGAGAGAGAGAATTAGAGAGAGCATACTTAAATTCACACAGGACACCAGATAAGACAGGAGAAACACTCCAGATATAACAGACTGACCCTAGCCCCCCGACACATAAACTACTGCAGCATAAATACTGGAGGCTGAGACAGGAGGGGTCGGGAAACACTGTGGCCCCGTCCGACAATACCCCCGGACAGGGCCAAACAGGCAGGATATACTTTTCCAAAGCACAGCCCCCATACCACTAGAGGGATATCTCAACCACCAACTTACCATCCTGAGACAAGGCCGGGTATAGCCCTTAAAGATCTCCCCCACTGCACAACCCAAGGGGGGGCGCCAACCCGGACAGGAAGAGCACCAGTAATCCAGTGACTCAGCCCCTGAAATAGGGTTGGAGGCAGAGATTCCCAGTGGAGAGAGGGGAACCAGCCAGGCAGAGACAGTAAGGGCGGTTTATTGCTCCAGTGCCTTTCCGTTCACCTTCACGCTCCTGGGCCAGACTACACTCAATCATAGGACCTACTGAAGAGATGAGTCTTCAATGAAGACTTAAAGGTTGAGACCGAGTCTGCGTCTCTCACATGGAAAGGCAGACCATTCCATAAAAATGGAGCTCTATAGGAGAAAGCCCTGCCTCCAGCTGTTTGCTTAGAAATTCTAGGGACAGTAAGGAGGCCTGCGTCTTGTGACCGTAGCGTATGTGTAGGTATGTACGGAGGGACCAAATCGGAAAGATAGGTAGGAGCAAGCCAATGTAATGCTTTGTAGGTTAGCAGTAAAACCTTGAAATCGGACCTTGCCCCTACAAGAAGCCAGTGTAGAAAGGCTAGCACTGGAATAATTTGATCAAAGTTTTTGGTTCTAGTCAAGATTCTAGCAGCTGAAATGTATTTAGTGCTTTATCCGGGTAGCTGTAAAGTAGAGCTTTGCAGTAGTCTAACCTGCATCTAGGGTATTGCCCAAGGTTAAATTGTGTACTCTGGGTAGGTGGAGGGAGTCTGGAAGGGCATCTAGGAATCTTTGGCTTGATCAAGAATTTTTAGCACGACTTTTGATTATCCTTGGTTGGGGTCTGAACAGATTATTTGTTGCGATATCAAACGTAATAAAATGGTGGTCGGATAGTTCAGGATTGTAATGAAAAACATTAAGATCCATAACATTTATTCCACGGGACAGAACTTGGTCCAGTGTATGACTGTGGCAGTGAGTAGGTCTGGAGACATGTTGGACAAAACCCACTGAGTCGATGATGGCTCTGAAAGCCCTTTGGGGTGGGTCTGTGGACTTTTCCATGTGAATATTAAAGTTAGAATATTATCTGCCATGACTACAAGGTCCGATAGGAATTCAGGGAACTCAGTGAGGAATGCTGTATATGGCCCAGAAGGCCTGTTAACAGTAGTATAAAGTGATTGAGTAGGCTGCATATATTTCATGACTAGAAGTTGTTGTTTTTTATTGAAATTTGCTATTGTAAATGTTAGCAACACCTCCGCCTTTGCGGGATGCGCGGGGGATATGGTCACTAGTGTAACCAGGAGGTGAGAACTCATTTAACACAGTCAATTCATCAGGCTTAAGCCATGTTTCAGTCAGGCCAATCACATCAAGATTATGATCAGGGATTAGTTCATTGACTATAACTGCCTTGGAAGTGAGGGATCTAACATTAAGTAGCTGCATATCCACACAAAGATATGCAGCTGGAACAGTATAATCTAAAACTGCAGCACATCTTCAGGGACCCATCTACAGTATGTTGTTTCGCAATCGCCTCAAATGTAATTTCTGAAAGCCCATACTTATGTTGTTAATAACAATGAAGAAACATTTTAAAGGTGGCAAAGTATAGACTTGTTGAAAGTGTTAATGTGTCTGAAAGGCTGTCTAGCTCAGTAGAACCAAATTAACATGTAATAAATTATATGGTTTCTGCATGCATCATTCTAAATGTATGAATCATCAATCATTGCATGCTTGCGCGTGCATGTGTGCACACACACCTCACTTTGTGTGGAGGTGGTGAGTGTGAATCAGACCCAGGGGATCACGTCACATCATAGATAGCCACCATCGCCTAGCAACCTCACCCCCAAGGCCTAGAGGAGGAAGTGAAAACTGAAAGTTGATCCTCTTTTAAAGTATCATAATGCATCTTTTCAACAGGGGGACAAAAGGTTTAACCCCTTTGATGTTGATTTCTGTTTTGTTTTTATCAGCATTAATTTAGGATACCTGATACTTAAAATAACCATGTGAGGACCCTTTAACGTCACATAATTTAGTACACACACTTTGGTATGGGATTTGATTGTATGTAGAGTAGTTCGTTTTTTTGTGACGTTTAAAATGATTACCATCATAATACTTGTCTCAAATTGTAAACAGTAAACCAGCATTCCCTCTGTGTGGCTGTAAATGACTCTCAAGTTGTTTTGTTACCAAGGTAACTACTGTAGCTATCTAGTACACCTGCTAGCTACTTCAGTGGCATTTTCTGCCTGCAAATCTGCAAATGAACACATTTCTAGCTGCAAATGTGTTAAATTATAGCAATGGTATTAAAGGGATAATCCACTTGGGGCTCTATGCTTTCTCTGGAAAATATTGCAACTCCATGGAAGGTTAGTTCCATTCCACTAGCACGTTGTGGAACACACCTTAAATGTTGTTCATTATTTTCCATAGAACGCATAGCCCCCTTGTAGATTATCCTTTTCATAATAATTCACATTTTCCTGCTGTAGCAAACTGGCTTAAATTAAGATCCTACACCTGTAAATGGTCCAGCCAGTGGCGTCCAGACTCTGAGCTCCTTTTAACCTTGTAACTAGACAAATGATTATCTTCCTGCTAGACAGTTCCGAGGAGGCACACCCATACTGCAGGTGTAGCTGGGCCTAAAATGTGCATGGTTTAAACTTGTCAGGTTGGAACGGAGATTTAAAAAATGTTCAGTCCTCAGGCAAGTGCAAGTGGTCTCAGCAGGAGCTGCAGACATCTCATCCCCTGAAGACGCACTTCTCTGAGACACACAGACTTGTTGCTTTGGATCTGAGCTGAAGACATGATTCTTAGCTGTAGATATCTCCACCCTTGTAGCAGTTTAGACTGTTACATTCCTCCAAGACATCTTTCAATAATTACATTGTTTATCATCACATTTTTTTTGTCTTTGGACGCAATCTGAAAGTTGTTGATGTTTACTACTCTTCTTTCTCATTGCTGTTACTATGGTGTTTGAGACAAGCTGTTAAAATTGTAACACGCAAATTGAACACTGCAGTAAACAACGTCAATGATTGATGATTCATACATTTAGAATGATGCATGCAAAAACCATATAATTTATTACATGTTAATTTGGTTCTACTGAGCTAGACAGTCTTTCAGACACAGCAACACTCTCTCTCTGTCCACTCCCTGAGCAGGGTCTTCAGCACCACTCTCTTGCTCTGTCCACCCCTGATCAGGGTCTTCAGCACCATTTTCTCTCTCTGTCCACCCCCTTAGCAGGGTCTTCAGCACCACTCCCTTGCTCTGTCCACCCCCTGAGCAGGATCTTCAGCACCACTCTCATATTAAAACACTCAAGACCTGGGTCTCAGCCTTTCTGTGGGATTTGTTATTCATTTGATCCCCACGAGACGGTCTGCAAGGCGCAATGTGTTGAAAATGTAACCAAATTAGCTGTGGTTCAGTCATAATTTAGGTGTATCGATAATCCGTAACAAAAATAACTTGGTTGGGGTTACATGGTGTCAAGCCTTTTTCCAATTTAAGATGGTCGAGAAATGTGTAATGACAGGCTGTGCTGAGTGAAAACACATTCTCTCAGTTGACTGTTTTTCAGAGAAATGTATTCAACAAATAAAAATCTCAAGTCAAAGCGTCCCAACTGCAGACAACAGCCAGAGAGAGAACTCCCAAAGTTCAGGGTGCATGCTCAGCCAACAGAGCCCCCTTTCACTCATGTCTGGGACATGATGGGGTAACTCTGTAACCCACCAACATGGCTGGGTAAACACACACACACACACACACACACACACACACACACACACACACACACACACACACACACACACACACACACACACACACACACACACACACACACACACACACACACACACACACACACACTCCAGTGGAATAAAGGACCTGCCACTATATGTTTATCTGGATCAGGAGCAACTCACCAGAGTGAATGGGCCGACCCCCCCCACTGTATGGCAGCTTTGTCACCATGATGAGAGATAGGTGTCTGGCTCTTGGGTCCATCTTCAGTGTTGACCAATCCATCTTTCAAGTCCTCAGCTGATAACCTTCTCTTTGTTTGGCCTCGCCAGTCACCGGTGGTTTGTACAATTATCTGTGTTATGTCTGTTTATTGTATGGACTCCAAGTGTAAAGTATAACATGTGATGTTGAGATGTTGTCTTGAGTGACCTCATCAACAGGGTCAGTCACCCTATAAGAATACAGATGAGAATGAATTGGTTAGATGCTCATAGATATAAAGATACAGTAGACATATGTTGTGTGTAGGCAAGTGTAATGTAAACATGTAAAAACATGAAAATAAATATCAAACACATCAGCTTACTATACGTGGGCCACCCAACCGACCATGCAGTTCATGACAGCTCACACCAAAAAAAAGAATTAAGGCATTTTCCGTGATGGCAACCTACACTGCTATTATATGACACACACAGAAAAACAAACACATTCTCCCACTCATGACGCCCACCCATACAGGTGTGTCATGCACCCCAAACATCTGAGGGGGCACAAAGTACATGAGGATGGCTGGGGGGTGGGCCAGCCATTTTTCAAACAGCTTTTTCCTGCAATCTAGAGACATAATTATTATGCTGAATTCTATGTGGGGAAAAAAGAAAAAAGATCTAAGGTCTATCTAAGCTTACCTCTTGAGATGCATGTATCCTCCTGACTAGTGGTTATTATTTTAAAGAAACTAAATATGCTTCTCTGCATCTCTGCTAAAAATCTGGGTAACATTTGGAAAGGAATGTCATATTGAGTCTTATTCAGTACATTTAAAGGGAGATTTCACCCTGGCTCTGCCACGGTATATACATTCAGAAAGTATTCAGACCCCTCCACTTTTTCCACATTTTGTTACTTTACGGCCTTATTCTAGAATTGGTTAAATAATTGTTTTCCCTCATCAATCTACACACAATACACCATAATGACAATGCGAAAACAGGTTTTTTGAATTTTTTGCAAATGTATAAAATTAAATATAAGTCTTCAGACCCTTTGCTATGAGGCTAGAAATTGAGCTCAGGTGCATCCTGTTTCCATTGATCATTCTAGAGATGTTTCTACAACTTGATTGGAGTCTATCTGTGGTAAATGTAATTGATTGGACATGATTTGGAAAGGCACACACCTGTCTATGTAAGGTCCCACAGTTAACAGAGCATGTCAGAGCAAAAACCAAACCATGAGGTCGAAGGAATTGTCCGTAGAGCTTCGAGACAGTATTGTGTCAAGGCACAGATCTTGACACATATAAGTGTCTTATATCGGCTGAAAGCTTCAAATATTGTTAATCTAACTAAACTGTCTGATTTACAGTAGCTGTTACAGCGAAAACATGCCTTGCGATTGTTTGAGGATGGCGCCCCACATCAAAATATTTTTACGGAAAGAAGTATGTTCAATAGGAAACCGATTTTAGCAGGTGCGTAATGTCTTCATAGCGCGCACATACACAGATATCCACGACTATCCTTCTGCTAAAACTGATATTTCTTATTCGTTTTGGAAGTTACAAGCCTGAAACCTTGAACATAGACTGCTGACATCCCGTGGAAGCCATAGGAATTGCATCCATGGAGCTAATTTTCAATATGACCATTCTCTTCAATTTCTAAGAGAATGGTCTCTCTCTCAAAAAAAAATTATGGTTGTTTTTTCTTTGGATTTTCTCCTACCATATCTATTGTGTTATATTATCCTACATTATTTTAACATTTCTACAAAATGGAAGAAGTTTGTAATGTAACAAAATGTGGAAAAAGTCAAGGGGTTTGAATACAAGCCAGAACAAACACAGTTTCATTTCACTGGTAGAATCTGCAAGTTTCGACCTTGTGTAAATGTGGCTGCTCATTGTGAACAACAAGGTCCAGCATTCATAGAGAATGCAGATACCACCCTGCTAGGTTGATGGGTGTGCCCACAAACTTGCAAGATTTTCTTTTAAACGTCTGTTTTTCACTAACTTTTGTCATCATTCCTGTGAGGTGTTCTGTGTCTGTCTGTGTTAATTACAATGAATTCGAAAATGAGTTACTGTATCTTTCACTGTTCTACCTACCAGAGATTTAGCCCGATACTGCCAGTGGCTTGCGGCAATCAAGAATGACGTTTAGTTTGGATGAAAAACGTGCCCAAATTAAGCTAGAAGTTAGAATTTTGAAAAGTTGGTTATCGATCAATAATGACAAGCCTCCTGGCATTAACAACTTAGATGGACAGCTACTGAGGATGGTAGCTGACTCTATAGCCACTCCTATGTGTCATATCTTTAATCTGAGCCAAGAGGAAAGTCTTTGTATTCTCTATTTTGGTTAGGCCAGGGTGTGACTAGGGTGGGCATTCTATGTTCATGTTTCTATGTTTTCTATTTCTTTGTGTTTGGCGAGGTATGGTTCTCAATCAGGGACAGCTGTCTATCGTTGTCTCTGATTGGGAATCATACTTAGGTAGCTTTCTTCCCTCCTTCAGTGTGGGATCTTGTTCTTTTGGTTGTGTGCAGGTAGTTGGCACAACGAAGCTGTTTGGTCGTTGTATTCTTTTTGTTTTGTTTTTTCCCAAAAGGTTTCACTTCATTATTAAATTATGTGAAACTCAAGGAATGTTGCGGCTTGGTCTCATCCTTCCGATGACACCTGTTACACTTTGTCCTCAGGCCTGGAGGGAAGCCAAAGTAATTCCGCTATCCAAGAGTGGTAAAGCGGCCTTTACTGGTTCTAACAGCAGATCTATAAGCTTGCTGCCAGCTCTTAGCAAACTGTTGGAAAAGCAAACTGTTGACCAAATAAAAGGCTATTTCGCTGTAAACAAATAAACAACAGACTTTCAGCATGCCTATAGAGAAGGGCACTCAACATGTACTGCACTGACAGAAATTAATGATGATTGGTTGAAAGAAATTGATAATAAGACAATTGTGGGAGCTGTACTGTCAGATTTCAGTGCAGACTTTGATATAATTGACCATAAGCTGTTGTTGAAAACAACCTATGTGTTATGGCTTTTCAACCTCTGCCAAATCGTGGATTCAGAGATATCTATCTAATAGAACTGAAAGGGTTTTCTTTAATGGAAGCTTCTCTAATGTCAAACATGTAAAGTGTGGTGTACCATAGGGCAGCTTTCTAGGCCCTCTACTCTTTTCTATTTTTACCAATGACCTGCCACTGGCATTAAACAAATCATGTTTGTCCATGTGTGCTGATGATTAAACCATATACGTATCAGCAACCACAGCTAATGAAGTCACTGAAACCCTAAACAAATAGTTGCAGTCTGATTTGGAATGGGTGGCCAGCAATAAACTAGTCCAGAACATGTCTTAAACTAAGAGCATTGTATTTGGTACAAATCATTCTAGACCTCAGCGGAATCTGGTAATGAAAGGGTGTGGCTGTTGAACAAGTTGAGGAGACTAAATTACTTGCCATTACCTTTGATTGTAAACTGTCATGGTCAAAACACATAGATTCAATGGTTGTAAAGATGGGGAGAGGTCCGTAATAAAGAGATGATCTGATTTTTTGACACCACACTCCAAAAAGCAAGTCCTGCAGGCTCTAGTTTTGTCTTATCTTGATTATCGTCCAGTCGTGTGGTCGAGAGCTGCAAGGAAAGACCTACAGTAGTTAAGCTGCAGCTGGCCCAGAACAGAGTGGCATGTCTTGCTCTTCATTGTAATCAGAGGGCTGATATAAATACTATGCATGCCAGTCCTTCTTGGCTAAGAGTTGAGGAGAGACTGACTGCATCACTTCTCTTTATAAGAAACATTGTGTTGAAAATTCCAAATTGTTTGCATAGTCAACTTACACACAGCTCTGACACACAAACTTACCCCACCAGATATGCCACCAGGGGTCTTTTCATAGTCCCCAAATCCAGAACAAATTCAAGAAAGTGTGCATTATTATATAGAGCCATTATTGCATGGAACTCCATTCCATCTCATATTGCTCAAGTGAACAGCAAACCTGGTAAAACATTTTTTTTATAAAGCAACACTTCAAGGAACAACACATCTCTCCTTTTGACCAAGATCATTTGTGTGTATGTATTGATATGTCGGCTACGGTACCAGTCAACACTTACTTATTCAAGGGGTTTACTTAATTTTTAAAATTTTTTACATTGTAGAATAATAGTGAAGACATCAAAACTATGAAATGACCCATATGGAATCATGTGTAACCTCTCTTTGCTTTGATGACAGCTTTGCACACTCTTGCCATTCTCTCAACCAGCTTCATATGCTGAGTACTTGTTGGATGCTTTTTCTTCACTCCGCAGTCCCCACTTATCCCAAACCATCTCAATTAGGTTGAGGTCAGGTGATTGTGGAGGCCAGGTCATCTGATGCAGCACTCCATCACTCTCCTTCTTGGTGAAATAGCCTTTACAGAGCACGGAGGTGTGTTTTGGGTCACTGTCCTGTTAAAAATAAATGACAGTCCTAAGCGCAAACCAGATGGAATGGCGTATCACTGCAAATTACTGTGGTAGCCAGTCTGGTTAACTTCTTGGATATAGGGGGCGCTCTTTTAATTTATGGATTAAAAAACGTGCCTGTTTTAAGCGCAATATTTTGTCACGAAACGATGCTCGACTATGCATATAATTGCCACCTTTGGAAAGAAAACACTCTAAGGTTTCCAAAACTGCAAAGATATTATCTGTGAGTGCCACAGAACTCATGCTACAGGCGAAACCAAGATGAAACTTCAACCAGGAAATGGGCAGAATTTTTGAAGCTCTGTTTTCCATTGTCTCCTTATATGGCTGTGAATGCGCCGGGAATGATCCTGCCCTTTCTATCATTTCTCCAAGGTGTCTGCAGCATTGTGACGTATTTGTAGGCATATCATTGGAAGATTGGCCATAAGAGACTACATTTACCAGGGGTCCGCCCGGTGTCCTTTGTCTAAATTGGTGCGTAATCTACAAGCTGCACGCAGTCATCCAGTGATTGAGAGGAGAGAGGAGGCTTTCAACGAACGATATATCATGAAGAGATATTTGAAAAACACCTTGAGGATTGATTCTAAACAACGTTTACCATGTTTCAGTCGATATTATGGAGTTAATTTGGAAAAAAGTTCGGCGTTTTGAAGACTGAATTTCCGTTTTTTTTTGGTAGCCAAACGTGACGCACCAAACGGAGCAATTTCTCCTAAACAAATAATCTTTCAGGAAAAACTGAGCATTTGCTATCTAACTGAGAGTCTCCTGATTGAAAACATCTGAAGTTCTTCAAAGGTAAATTCTTTTATTTGAATGATTTTCTGGTTTTTGTGAAAATGTTGCCTGCTGATGCTAACGCTAAATGCTACGCTAGCTGCGCTAGCTGTTACACAAATGCTTGTTTTGCTATGGTTGAGAAGCATATTTTGAAAATCTGAGATGACAGTGTTGTTAACAAAAGGCTAAGCTTGAGAGCTAGCATATTAATTTCATTTCATTTGCAATTTTCATGAATAGTTAACGTTGTGTTATGCTAATGAGCTGCGGGGATAATTACACTCCTGGATACAGGTTTTTTTCGTAGCTAAACATGACGCACCAAACGGAGCGATTTCTCCTAAACAAATAATCTTTCAGGAAAAACTGAGCATTTGCTATCTAACTGAGAGTCTCCTCATTGAAAACATCTGAAGTTCTTCAAAGGTAAATGATTTTAGTTGAATGATTTTCTGGTTTTTGTGAAAATGTTGCCTGCTGATGCTAACGCTAAATGCTACGCTAGCTGCGCTAGCTGTTACACAAATGCTTGTTTTGCTATGGTTGAGAAGCATATTTTGAAAATCTGAGATGACAGTGTTGTTAACAAAAGGCTAAGCTTGAGAGCTAGCATATTAATTTCATTTCATTTGCAATTTTCATGAATAGTTAACGTTGTGTTATGCTAATGAGCTGCGGGGATAATTACACTCCTGGATACAGGTTTTTTTCGTAGCTAAACATGACGCACCAAACGGAGCGATTTCTCCTAAACAAATCATCTTTCAGGAAAAACTGAGCATTTGCTATCTAACTGAGAGTCTCCTCATTGAAAACATCTGAAGTTCTTCAAAGGTAAATTATTTTATTTGAATGATTTTCTGGTTTTTGTGAAAATGTTGCCTGCTGATGCTAACGCTAAATGCTACGCTAGCTGCGCTAGCTGTTACACAAATGCTTGTTTTGCTATGGTTGAGAAGCATATTTTGAAAATCTGAGATGACAGTGTTGTTAACAAAAGGCTAAGCCTGAGAGCTAGCATATTCATTTCATTTCATTTGCGATTTTCATGAATAGTTAACGTTGCGTTATGGTAATGAGCTTGAGGCTGTATTCACGATCCCGGATCCGGGATGGCTCGACGCAAGAAGTTAAGTGTGCCTTGAATTTAAAAAAATCACCAACAGAGTCACCAGCAAACAACATTGCATCGCACCCCCACAACATCACATCTCCTCTTCCATGCTTCACGGTGGGAACCATTCATGAGAAGATCAACCATTCACCTATTCTGCGTCTCACAAAGACACAGCGGTTGGAACAGACATCTCAAATTTGGACTCATCAGACCAAAGGACAGATTTCCACCGGTCCAATGTCCATTGCTCGTGTTTAATGACCCAATAAAGTCTCGTCTTATTATTGGTGTCCTTTAGTAGTGGTTTCTTTGCAGCAAATCGACCATGAAATCCTGATTTATGCAGTCTCCTCTGAACAGTTGGTGTTGAGATGTGTCTGTTACTTGAACTCCGTGAAGCATTTATTTGGGCTGCAATCTGAGGCTGGTAACTGTAATGAACTTATCCTCTGCAGCAGAGGTAACTCTGGGTCTTTCTTTCCTGTGACGGTCCTCATGAGAGACAGTTTCATCATAGCGCTTGATGGTTTTTGCGACTGCACTTGAAGAAATGTTCAAAGTTCTTGAAATGTTCTGTATTGACTGACCTTCATGTCGTAAAGTAATGATGGACTGTTGTTTCTCTTTGCTTATTTGAGCTGTTCTTGCCATAATATGGACTTGGTCTTTTACCAAATAGGGCTATCTTCTATTTACCACCCCTACCTTGTCAAAACATAACTGATTGGCTCAAACGCATTAAGAAGAAAATATATTCCACACATGAACTTTTAACAAGGCACAACTGTTAATTCAAATGCATTCCAGGTGACTACCTCATGAAGCTGGTTGAGAGAATGCCAAGAGTGTGCAAAGCTGTCATCAAGACAAAGGGTGGCTACTTCGAAGAATCTCAAATATAAAATATATTTTGATTTGTTTCACACTTTTTTGCTTACTACATGTTTCCATATGTGTTATTTCACATTCCACAATGTAGAAAATAGTAAAAATAAAGAAAAACCCTTGAATGAGTAGGTATACAGTGGTAACATCCTTCAGGGCTAAATGCAGCAAATACTTCCTTCATATTTCCCAGCCCTCACAAAATGTTCTCTGTCTGCATATATATTCTTACTATTCTGATTGTGCTAGTTAATATTATGTATTACTGTTTTGCCTTTAATTGTACACAACTGTAACAGTATTGCTTAATCTTTGTTTTGCTTCAAGAGTGGTTTATGGAGGAAGTTTTTTATTTATTTATTGGGCAAGTTAGCATCTGTTAGCATGGCCACTGGGAACTATTGTCTGACAAGGCAATATCCTATTTAAAACATGGCAAATGCCACTTAATACTATGCAACTGAAGAATCCCTTTCGCAAGCAAACCATTTTTTCTGAAACTGCTTTTCTAGTCAACATTTATACCACAGCTGTACAGGAACATCTGAGATGGTAGGAAATGTGTCAGCTGTCAGTGTGATGTGCAAAGAATGTTTGTCTAAGTACTGCAGAGGATGAGCAGAAAATTCAGCCCCTCACCCTTCAAAGCCCTGTAGAATGTTCAGTAGACTCCAGCAGCAAGTGGTTATCTTAAACCATGTCATCTGCTTAACAAATTGCTTTGTTTGTCTCACATCTGGGGTTGTACTTATTATGTTATTTACCCCATGTTGTGTCCCGGCCCCTGGACAATTAAAATTAGCATGTCTAATTTCCACAGCAGTTCAATCTGGATCTTCCCAGAGCATTTATACTATTTTCCTTCTTAGATGAACTTTCAGTTAAGTTTAATTACTTATTACTTGCAGAATGTTTAATGGCTATCAGAAAGGTATTGGCCATGGACTCTAGATTGTATGGTGAATCTGTGACTATTATCAACCTACTTTCTTGCAAAGCTGCCCCGAACCCCAAGGGCCAAAACAACAATTTAGTCGAGAGAGAGAGAGAGAGAGAGAGAGAGAGAGAGAGAGAGAGAGAAGAGAGAGAGAGAGAGAGAGAGAGAGAGAGAGAGAGAGAGAGAGAGAGAGAGAGAGAGAGAGAGAGAGAGAGAGAGAGAGAGAGAGAGAGAGAGAGAGAGAGAGAGAGAGAGAGAGAGAGAGAGAGAGAGAGAGAGAGAGAGAGAGAGAGAGAGAGAGAGAGAGAGAGAGAGAGAGAGAGAGAGAGAGAGAGAGAGAGAGAGAGAGAGAGAGAGAGAGAGAGAGAGAGAGAGAGAGAGGAGAGAGAGAGAGAGAGAGAGAGAGAGAGAGAGAGAGAGAGAGAGAGAGAGAGAGAGAGAGAGAGAGAGAGAGAGAGAGAGAGAGAGAGGAGAGAGAGAGAGAGAGAGAGAGAGAGAGAGAGAGAGAGAGAGAGGAGAGAGAGAGAGAGAGAGAGAGAGAGAGAGAGAGAGAGAGAGAGAGAGAGAGAGAGAGAGAGAGAGAGAGAGAGAGAGAGAGAGAGAGAGAGAGAGAGAGAGAGAGAGAGAGAGAGAAGAGAGAGAGAGAGAGAGAGAGAGAGAGAGAGATGAGGAATCCCCCACCGCCGTGCAAGGAGAGGCATTCCAGTTGGCATAGCTAGCCATTATTAACAGCCTTCATCTGGTTTTGTTTGGCAGTGGGGAGCTGAGAATTATTCAGAAGGAATTAAGGTATAAATTGTTCCTCAGACAGGAGAAATTAACTGAGTGCACCTAGACTGACATAGCTGTTCTTTCAAGGTCACGTGTGTGTATAACAAATGCTTCATCCCTTTACAGCATTTACAGACATTTAAGCTCCTCCTGGGTTGAATAGCAGACACTGTACATTATAGAAAATACACTGACTATTAATCAGAAAATGCTTCAGACCATCTAGCCAGACTAGCCAACACTGTGCTAAAGATATGAAATATAGTATATAAATACAGAAGAGTTGACTTCCTATTCACCAATCACACCTCTTGCATTACAAGTTATAATGCTTTATTTACACACATCTCATATTTTTTAAATCCCGACTAGTCACATATTAGTGACTGCAGGAGCTGTAATTCATTAGCTGTGTGAACACTGATCCCCATTAGAACTGAGTCATCAGCCAAGCCAATCTCTGTTGATGGTGTGCTGCGCTCCAGTGGGCCATGCCAAGCAGGACACAGTGCTAGTACAAGGGCACAGATGAGAGGAGGCTCCCCTCATCCATGTGTATCTCAGTTCAGGTTCTGCATACCAGCCATTCACTCAAGGCTCGAGTATGTCATCACTTTCAAGGGTAATTTCACCATGGCTCTGCCATGGCATATAGTCATGGCACATGGCACATAACTATAATAACAACATTTTGTTTTTGTCATAAACATCACAATTATCCAAACCACAAGCTAGAACTAGCACATTTTCATTTGACTGGTAGAATCAGGAAGTATATACTTTCGTTGTATTCGTCTGCTCATAGTGAACCACACAGTCCAGCATTCATTGCAAATGCAGATACCGCTGCTAAGGTAGATGGGGCCTGCCCACAAACGTGGATTATGGCATTGTGTACTTCGAAGGAACAATACAGAACTTCTGCAGGCAAGATTTGTTTTTACAATGTTTGTTTGTCGTCATGCCTACAGTATGTGGGGTTCTGTGCCTGGTAGTGCTAATTTCAAACAAACCTCAACTACGGTAGAGTAAAAATCTCATGCCACTTGTTTCAATTGATATAAACTAAGACAAGCTTCGATGTCTACTAAACAATATACTGTATAACTGGAGGTGTTTCTTGGATGACATTTGATATGAATTTATGTAAGTGCGAGTAATGTGTTGCTTCAGAGAATGCTCAGAAGTACAGTTGAAGTCGGAAGTTTACATACACCTTAGCCAAATACATTTAAACTCAGTTTTTCACAATTCGTGACATTTAATCCTAGTAAAGAATCCCTGTCTTAGGTCAGTTAGGATCAGCATTTTATTTTAACAATGTGAAATGTCAGAATAATAGTAGGGAGAATTATTTATTTCAGCTTTAATATCTTTCATCAAATTCCCAGGGGGTCAGAAGTTTACATACACTCAATTAGTATTTGGTAGCATTGCCTTTAAATTGTTTAACTTGGGTCAAAAGTTTTGGGTAGCCTTCCACAAGCTTTCCACAATAAGTTGGGTGAATTTTCACCCATTCCTCCTGACAGAGCTGGTGTAACTGAGTCAGGTTTGTAGGCCTCCTTGCTCTCACACACTTTTTCAGTTCTGCCCACAAATGTTCTATGGTATTGAGGTCAGGGATTTATGATAGCCACTCCAATACCTTGACTTTGTTGTCCTTAAGCATTTTGCCACAACTTTGTAAGTATGCTTGGGGTCATTGTCCATTTGGAAGACCCATTTGCAACCAAGCTATAACTTTCTGACAGATGTCTTGAGATGTAGCTTCAATATATCCACATAATATTCCATCCTCGTGATGCCATCTATTTTGTGAAGTCCACCAACCCTTCTGCAGCAAAGCACCCCCACAACATGATGCTGCCACCCCCTTGGTTCACGGTTAGGATGGTGTTCTTCGGCTTGCAAACCTCTCCCTTTTTCCTCCAAACATAATGATGGTCATTATGGCCAAACAATTATATTTTTGTTTCATCAGACAAGAGTACAAACTTTGTTCCCATGTGCAGTTGCAAACTGTAGTCTTGCTTTTTTATGGCGTTTTTGGAACAGTGGCTTCTATCTTGCTGAGCGGCCTTTCAGGTTATGTCAATATAGGGCTCGTTTTACTGTGGACATGGATACTTTTGTACCTGTTTCCTCCAGCATCTTCACAAGGTCCTTTGCTTTTGTTCTGCGATTGATTTGCACTTTTTGCACCAAAGTACATTAATCTCTAGGAGACAGAATGTGTCTCCTTCCTGAGCGGTATGGCAGCTGCGTGGTCCCATGGTGTTTATACTTCCATTCTATTGTTTGTACAGATCAACGTGGTACCTTCAGGCGTTTGGAAATTGCTCCCAAGAATGAACCAGATTTTTGGAGGTCTACATTTTTTGCTGTCTTTGCTGATTTCTTTTGATTTTCCCATGATCTCAAGCAAAGAGGCACTGAGTTTGAAGGGAGTCCTTAAAATTCATCCACAGGTACACCGCCAATTGACTCAAATGATGGCAATTCGCCTATCAGAAGCTTCTAAAGCCATGACATCATTTTCGGGAACTTTTCCAGCTGTTTAAAGGCACAGTCAACTTAGTGTATGTAAACTTCTGACCCACTGGAATTGTGATAGAGTGAAATAATCTGTCTGTAAACAATTGTTGGAAAAAAGTACTTGTCTCATGCACAAAGTAGATGTCTTAACCGACTTGCCAAAACTATAGTTTGTTAACAAGAAATTTGTGGAGTGGTTGAAAAACGAGTTTCAATGACTCCAACCTAAGTGTATGTAAACTTCCGACTTCAACTGTTGGTCAATACAATTAGAAGGGAGGTTAAATTGTGTAATGCTATGTATTTTGTTGTAGATGGTACTGTTGTGACTGTCCTGTGAGGATCCAGATTGGTCGGATCAGCTTTGCAGTGGATGACTTCGGCCAGACCCCCTCTCACCCGCAGAGGGGGGAGAAGGAAACTTTTGGGGTGTTGACAGTTCACGCCCTGTTGTAAATTCAGCTCAGTCTCATTAATTATATGAAAATAAGCACAATGTTTTTCAGACTGGGTTGTTTAAATTAAAGGAGAGGATATCCATGTTCTCCCTCTCCAAATTCACAAAGGAATGTGCTTTTGTCTACACAGACGTTTCCCCACCGAAACTCTAACATGTTCTAAAGTGAATACTGGAACAATATTTCTAACAAAGAATGTGGGGAATGGTCAGAGGCGATCTAAATGATAATAATGTAATTTGGGTTGTTATTTTGTGATGTCATTAAAAATGTTATTAAAGAAATACTGTAACTTGAAAAGTATACAAACTTTATATATGAAGTGTCCATTCTCTACATTGTGTATGAAATATGAACAATTATGTGTTTTTGTGAAGAGAGGGATGTGATCTTAGAAACTATAAGAGGACATTTTCTCCCCTTGTGTGAGGTCAGAGAGCGTGTCAGCCTGACGAACCGCCCCTTTTGAAGAGCTGTATAAAATTAGGGGTTACGAATTAACATATTAGACCAGAGAGGCATTGAACTGCAGCTCACATCCAAACTTGTTCTAACTCTGAAATCTCGACACGAGGCAGAGAAGATAGTCACCTCCCGGACAATCCCAAGTTTAATTTGGGAGATGGTAAACAACCGCTCTCAAGGTGCCCCTAATTCCTAATGAGTTAATTATTACATTATTAATATAATCAGGTAACAATTAAACATAGTTTGTTGATTGGATAAATAACAGTCATCAGATTAATGAAAGTAAAGTACCAACATATGCTTCCAACCCCAGGCTCTGCACAAGGTAAGTTGGCAAAAATATTTACAAGATGATGGCTAAGATAGCAAAATTTACAGTAGGCATGCATACACATGAATTGGGTAGTGTTTGTATGGTTTGTGTTTGTGTTATGGGGTTACAGGTGGTTAGAGGTAGTCTGAGGACCACAGAGTACCTTCTGGACCATGTCATCAATTTAGTTTACTCCTCTTTTTACCTTTTCTCTTTGTAAAACTCTGGAGTCATTCCACAGTGCCCCACTGAAAAATACCCTAAAGTGGCATTTTGGGTACACAAGCTGTCACGAACCTTGCCGAAGACGGTGCCTCTTCCTGTTCGGGCGGTGCTCGGCGGTCGTCGTCGCCGGCCTATTAGCTGCCATCGATTTCCTTTCCGTTTGTTTTTGGTTATTGGGTAATTGGGTACACCTGTTTTGTATTAGGGTTTGTTTGTATGGTATTTAAGGGCACTAGGCCTGCTGGGTATTTGTGCGGGCTTGTTTGTGTTACTCTGTGTTTGATGGTGTGAGTAAATTGTACATTTATTCTCCGGACTATTTTGTCCTGTTGTTTGGACCGGCAACCTATTATACGCCCTGTGTGTTGGCGTGACTGTTTTTGTTGCACTGGGGATTAAATTTGAAGGAAAGACTGAACCCTGCTCTCTGCGCCTGATTCCACCCACCACCACTCCTAATTAATCGTAACACAAGCATAAGGGAGCAGACACACCTTGCAGTAATGAAGAACAACAAGATCGTGTGACAGAAACCAGCAAGGGACACTGAAAGGTATAAAATCAGAACTACACCAGTAATGACACAACCACTTAATTCTTCTCTCTGTAGATTCTCAAAACAATATACAAAGAAAGACATGTCTAGAAAAATCACCATGCAATGGGCTACAATTGACAAAATGTTGTGTCAGTGGGCTAGGGGAGGTTTACAGACAGTGTATGAGAGCGATTTAGAGGTGCCATTTCTCCTCAATCTTCCATACACAACAATGCATACTGTCTATGAACTGCCCTCCTAAGACTTTTCACACCTTTCACGCCCACCAGCCCATTCGATTTGTTGACTGATCTTTCCTCTCAAAAGCAGCTTGTCCATAAACAATACGCTAGCTGGTCCCATTCAGTTGACACCTTTACCAACAAAGGTGTGTTGACCTATGTCCCGTTTACATTAATTGGTCTTTTGATCAATCAGATCCGTTCTGAAAAAGACAGATGTGATTAAGACCAATTAGTGGAAAAACGGTCAGAATTGGGTTGCCTATGCAAACACAGCCAGCGTGCTCAGCATAAGACCATGTAGAACAGAGGTCTCCAACCCTGTTGCTAGAGAGCTCCCCTCCTGTAGGTTTTTGCTCCAACCCCAGTTGTAACTATCCTGGTTCAGCTTGTCAACCAGCTAATTATTAGAATCAGGTGTGCTAGATAACCTACAGGACAGTTTTTAAAAAATGTATCCATTTATCCATACCAGGTAAGTTGACTGATAACACATTCTCATTTACAGCAACAACCTGGGGAATAGTTACAGGGGAGAGGAGGGGGATGAACAAGTCAATTGTAAACTGGGGATGATTAGGTAGCCATGATGGTTTGAGGGCCAGATTGGGAATTTAGCTAGGACACCAGGGTTAACACCCCTACTCTTACGATAAGTGCCATGGGTTCTTTAATGACCTCAGAGAGTCAGGACACCCGTTTAACGCCTGACTTCCATGCACCAGCTACACCCACTATTGACAGAATGTTTATTTGTCAATATCTAAAATACAGGGAAGTATACATTATTTAATGCAAACTCAAATACAACTGGTTATTCAACAAGAATGATATATGGTAAAGTAACACACAAAATGTGCAGAGAACTGTAGCTACAGATTGTTACACCAGACATCTTGTCTATTTCAAGTCTTCTCTCATTGATCGAGACAGGCAAAGTGCTGCATGTCATGATGACAGAGACCTGTCTCAATCAATGAGAGAAGACTTAAAATAGACAAGATGGCAGCGCACACATTGTTGGGTTATTTCATGGAGCAAAACAAATATTTATTTTAATAATGGAGCATTTTCTAAATTCAAACGGACTCCCTGTAACTGGACATAGACATTTTATGAGACTCCTGTTTCCTCGAATAGAGGACGAAGAAAGCATCGCTAAGGTTGATCGAACATTCTCTGTGATGCACCAAACAGTACCTATCTTGTAACTCCCAAATCTTTGGTTAAACCACATTATCTGTAGCTAAGAGAACTGGTGATCAACTACGCCAAACAATCTGTTACTAAGAGAACTGGTTGTCATGATGAAATTGTCATTCACAAAGAAACATACAGTCAAAAAATACAGTATGATCTGTGTAGTAATGTTCAGGGAATACATGCAAAGCTGTGGGAGGAGTTGTCATGATCAAACTGACATTCAGCACCTCAATAATCATCTGCTTGAAACCCAGCATAATGTCTAACCCCTCGAGAAGGATAAAGTTCACAGGATACAGTTCTGCTACAATGACACACACAGGCAACTGAATTCTGTTTCTGTATCTATAATCCACTCCAGGAAGGCAACGTACGGTATTGTCTGTAACACAAAATATGTAATAAATTATACTCTATTGTGTAGTTTGAACGACAGTTGAACTATGCCAGCATAACATCAACATTAGTGTAGACTAGTTGAACATGCATATGCACATATATTACATTTACAACAATATCTACCCTAATAAAATAAAGAAATATGGCATAACCCTCAACCTTTGCACAGTGACCAGACTGTACAAATATAACTATGTAGGTAGGCAGACAGTATCTACCTATAGCCATGTCTATCAGGCATGATTAGGGAAATATTTTGTATAGTAAAACCAGTTTCACTTATATAGCTATAAAATCAAATCAAACTTGATTTGTCACATGAATGTAGACCTTACCCAGAAATGTACAAGCCCTTAACCAACAGTGCAGTTCAAGAAAGAGTTAAGAAATATTTAACAAATATACTAAAGTAAAAAAAATAAGTAACACAATAACATAACAATAACGAGGCTATATACAGGGGGTACTGGTCAGTGTATGGGGGTACAGGTTAGAGGTAAATTGTACATGTAGGTAAGGGTTAAGTGACTATGCATACATAATAAACAAATGGAGGGGGGGGGGGGGGGTTACTATTGTTATTGTAATAGTCCGGTGTCCATTTGATTAATTGTTCAGCAGTGTGATGGCTTGGGGTAGAAGCTGTTAAGGAGCCTTTTGGTCCTAGACTTGGCGCTCTGGTACCGCTTGCCGGTAGCAGAGAAAACAGTCTATGACTTGGGTGACTGGAGTGTCTGACAATTTTATGGGCTTTCCTCTGACACCGCCTATTATATAGGTCCTGGTTTGCAGGAAGCTTGGCCCCAGTGATGTACTGGCCTGTACGCACTACCCTCTGTAGCGCCTTACGAGCAGTTGCCATACAGGGCGGTGATGTAACAGGTCAGGATGCCCTCGATGGTGCAGCTGTTGAACTTCTTGTGGATCTAGGGACCCATGCCAAATCTTTTTAGTCTCCTGAGGTGGAAAAGGTTTCGTCGTGCCTTCTTCACGACTGTCTTGGTGTGTTTGTACCATGATAGATTGTTGAGGATGTGGACACCAAGGAACATGAAACTCTCAAACCATCTCCACTACAGCTCCGCTGATGTTAATGGGGGCCTGTTCGGCCCACCTTTTCCTGTAGTCAACGATCAACTCCTTTGTCTTGCTCACATTGAGGGAGAGGTTGTTGTCCTGGCACCACACTGCCAGTTCTCTGACCTCCTCCCTATATGCTCATCGGTGTCGTGATCAGGCCTACCACTGTTGTGTCGTCTGCAAACTTAATGATGGTGTTTGAGTCATGCGTGACCACGCAGTCGTGGGTGAACAGGGAGTAGAGGAGGGGACTAAGTACACACCCCTGAGGGGCCCCAGTGTTGAGGATCAGCATGGCAGAAGTGTTGTTGCCCGCCCTAACTACCTTGCGGTGACCTGTCAGGAAGTCCAGGATCCAGTTTCAGAGGGAGGTGTTTAGTCCAATGGTCCTTAGCTTAGTGATGAGCTTCGTGGGCACTATCGTGTTGAACGCTGAGCTGTAGTCAATGAACAGCATTCTCACTTTAGTGTTCCTTTTGTCAAGGTGGGAAAAGGCATTGTGGAGTGCGATTGAGATTGCGTCATCTGTGGATCTGTTGGGGCGCTATGCGAATTGGAATGGGTCTAGGGTATCCGGGAGGATGCTGTTGATGTGAGCCATGACCAACATTTCAAAGCACTTCATGGCTACCGACGTGAGTGCTATGGGGCTGTAATCATTTAGGCAGGTTACCTTCGCTTCCTTGGGCACAGGGACTATGGGGGTCTGCTTGAAACATGTAGGATTTACAGACTCGGTCAGGGAGATGTCAGTGAAGACACTTTCCAGTTGGTCCGCGCATGCTTTGAGTACACGTCCTGGTAATCCATCTGGCCCAGCAGCTTTGTGAATGTTGACCTGTTTAAAGGTCTTGCTCACATCGGTTACCGAGAGAATTATCACACAGTCATCCAGAACAGCTGGTGCTTTCATGCATGCTTCAGCGTTGCTTGCCTCGAAGCGAGCATAAAATAAATTTAGCTCGTCTGGTAGACTTGCGTCACTGGGTAGCTTGAGTCTGGGTTTCCCTTTGTAGTCTGTAATAGTTTTCAAGCCCTGCCACATCCGACGAGCGTCAGAGCCATTGTAGTAGGATTCATTATTAATCCTGTATTGACGCTTTGCTTGTTTGATGGATCGTCTGAGGGCATAGTGGGATTTCTTATCGGCATCTGGATTAGTGTCCCGCTCCTTGAAAGCAGCAGCTCTAGCCTTTAGCTTGATGCGGATGTTGCCTGTATTCCATGACTTCTGGTTGGGATATGTAGGTACGGTCACTGTGGGGACGACGTCGTTGATGTGCTTATTGATGAAGCCGATGACACACAGCCCCATCCCTCGTCTTACCAGACATAGCTTCTCTGTTCTGCCGGTACATTGCAAATCCCTCCAGCTCTATATTATCTGTGTCGTTGTTCAGCCACGACCCTGTGAAACAGAAGATATTACAGTTCTTAATGTCCCGTTGGTAGGATAATAGTAATCATAGGTCATCAATTTTTAATCTCCAATGATTGCATGTTAGCAAGTAGAATTGATGGCAGTGGAAGTTTACTCGCTCGCCTACGGAATCTCAAAAGGCAGCCCGATCTGCATGCTCTTTTCCTCCATATTTTCTTCATTCAAATGAGGGGGATCTGTGTCACATTCTGACCTTAGTTCTGTTATTATGTCTTTGTTTTAGTATGGTCAGGGCGTGAGTTGGGTAGGTTGTCTATGTTCCTTTTCTATGTTTTGGGATTTCTGTATTTGGCCTGGTATGGTTCTCAATCAGAGGCAGCTGTTGATTGTTGTCTCTGATTGAGTGGTTTCACTTTTGAGTTGTGGGTGATTATTTTCCGTATTAGTGTTTGTTACCACACGGGACCGTTTCGTTTGTTTCACGTTGTTATTTTGTATTTTTGTAGTGTTCAGTTTGTCTTATTAAAATGGACACTTACGACGCTGCAAATTGATCCGACCTCTCTTACTCCTCATCAGAGGAAGATGACGAACGGTACAATCTGGGCCTGTTCCAGGGAGAGCAGTAAATCTTTCTCGTCTGACTCATGAAAGGAAAAAGCTTCTTCTAGTTTGTGGTGAGTAATCCCAGTTCTGATGTCCAGAAGTTATTTTTGGTCATAAGAGACGGTAGCATCAACATTATGTGCAAAATAAGTTTAAAAAAAAAGTATTATTGTTTCTCTCTTTTTGCTTGTAAACTTAACTATCCAGGTTTCTTGATATACAATACTTGTTATTTACATCTGTTTGGATTCCTATCTTGCATCATGCCTATAATGTTGGGAAATCTAAATGTATCCACGGTCATAATCATAAACATTGTAAACCCTTGTCAATTATGTTACATAGCTAGCTCGTAAAATAATTTATTTTCTGATGTTACACATGTTTGCTAACAAGTTACAAACACGAGGTGTGGTGCATAACAAGTTAGCAGGCACAAGGCTAACTAGCTAGCCAACTCCAGTCATGTGCTAACATTTTCTGGTAAATGTAGCTTTAGGTAGCTGGTTGTAACATTTTAGCTTGCTGTTTAGCACCCGTATCTATGACTAAAAAGCAAAGAGGTTTTTACAATCGAGATACAAAAGATCTCAGATTGTAAAACCTCTTCTATTTTTTGTCATAGATATGGCTACGGGTAGTTTTTTTTAGCTAACTACCTAGCTAAGTTAGCAAACAGAAACATTGTTCAATTTCCCCCCACTGTAACACAGTAGAATGTTAGCCAGCAATACATATGGGTTTCAGTAGATAAACTAAAGCTAGCTAGCTAGCTACAGTAGGTGGCTTGCAGGAAAAATTACTTTATTATTTGTCTGCCTTCTTGGTGCTGGCATTGGCTGTGAGCTTCTAAATTAGCTAAATTGTCACGCCCTGATCTGTTTCACCTGTCCTTGTGATTGTCTCCACCCCCTCCAGGTGTCACTTATTTTCCCTGATGTATTTATCCCTGTGTTTCCTGTCTCTCTGTGTGCCAGTTTGTCTTCTTGTATGTTCAAGTCAACCAACATGTTTTTCCCGTGCTTCTGCTTTTCTATTCTCTTTTACTAGTCCTCCTGGTTTTGACCTTTGCCTGTTTTACTGGACTCCATTCCTGCCTGCCTGACCATTCTGCCTGCCCTGACCTCGAGCTTGCCTGCCATTCTGTACCTCTGGAACTCGTTTTGACCTTTTGCCTGTCCATGACCATTCACTTGCCTACTCCTTTTGGATTGTTAATAAACATCTTGGACTCTAACCATCTGCCTCCTGTGTCTGCATCTCGGTCTGGCCTTCTGCCCATATATAAATCAAACTCTTTGTTTGAAAACATGTATGGTTGAATGTCACTATCTATGTAATAGAACATTAAAAATTCTCCATCGTCAAATTTGTGTTGCTAAGAGGAATCGCTTGAAGGCATTGCTTCTGGTCAGTACTTTCAGTTTTACCGAAAGGATTGTGTTGTTTGTGTCCGTGTCCTTTAAAAAAAGTCCACCTTGGGGGAGGGACAGGGGCCATAGAATGAAGCACCACCCAAAACAAGTTGGAGTCTTTCAGAGATTGGAAAACATGTGTCTGCTTGTATATTTAGCAATTTATCTGCAGATAGGAACTATATCTACACGCATGTCTACACGCACAAAAACGTATAGCGCGATCAGTATTACATAGAGCCTTTGAAAAATGCCACAAAGCAGGACTACATTTATTTTTAGATCTCACCCCCCGCATCAGTACTCCATAAGCCGTCATAGGGGGTATCATTCAGCGTGCGAAGCACGGACATGCCTTCCTCAATTACGTGTGAAACATATCTCACTGCACAGTTTTCCCCAGGTTGAAATTTCCCTTTAACCACTGCCCCAGTTGACTGACAAACATGCTGTGGTTGTGGTTGTCGCACACAGCTAATTTAAGATGAATGCACTTATTGTAAGTAGCTCTGGATAAGAGTGTGTGCTAAATTACTAAAATGTAAATGTAATCATTGAATGCAGGTTGGCATTTATTGGGATGACTGAAGGCAGCTCTGCTGAGCGGTCACTAGCTGGATTTTAAATCTATCCCTAACCTTAACCACAGTGCTAACCTTAATGCCTAACCCTAACCTTTAAGACCAAAAAGCAATAGCCAATTTTTACTTTGCAGCTGGCCCATCTAGCGGAAATCGCTCAGATCTGCCTCCATGGCAAGATTCATAACAATAAACCTCAACCTGCATAAAATATTAAATAATGAGGTGCAATGTTGTTTCTATATGAGAGTGCTTCTCCAGTCAGTATGCTCTGTAGCATCTAGAAATCCCAGTGACGACACTGTGTCAAGCATTACTATATATCCATATCCATGTTATATGGATTTTCAGAATGGTAAAATATGTGTGTGAGTATTCAATTATGCCTGGGTAGCTTTGGCTGGAAGCATTCCTTGTTTCTGGAACTCTTGGCCCCCCTGGTGGAATGCAGAACAGGTGCCGCACCATTGGTTCCCTCCCAGCGGGGTTGGAAGAAAAACACCCGCCCCCGCTGGAACATGATTGGCAGCACATCACAATCTCCAGCCAGCGGTGTCTCTCACTGATCCTTCAGACAAACACATGGACACAGACAAGGTGAGAGCTCTCTCTAAAACAGGGGTTCCCAACACTAGCTTAATTTTGTTTCATTTGAAGGAGCTAGGGAAAAGTTACTTTCCTGTAATTCTACGTAGTTTAATAAGACTCATGACATGTTTTAGGTAAGCTATTTAATAATAATAATAATTGATAAGGGAAAAAAAGTCTTGACCCGATTTTCCCAAATGTTATTCTGCTACCAAATATGTATCATTATGATTTTGCATATGAACCAGTGGAGGTTGGTGGGAGGAGCTGTAGGAGCACAGGCTCAAGGTAATGGCTGGAATGGAATCAATGAAACAGAGTCAAACATGGTTTCCATATGTTTGATACCATTCCATTTATACCATTCCAGCCATTACAATGAGCCCATCCTCCTATAGCTCCTCGCACCAGCTGATATGAACCCTATCACCAACTGATATGAACCCTCAATTTAATTTATTATATTACACAGAAAGTGATTTGATCATTTGATAGATACAGAGTCACACATGGTTGAAGATGACTTTCCAAGCAAAGTCATTTTTTTTACTCCTCGACTTTAGAAGCTCGTAGCTCAGCTTCTGAATGCCATAGTGACAAACCAATGATATTCCTATGTGCATCAGTCACGTCTTTTATTTTACCCCCCAAATCAAGGAAGGTTCCCCTAGGTTGAGAACCCCTGCTCTAAGAGCAGAGAAATGGTCAGAAAACATTCTACATGTGTTTGAAACTGAATCGAACCAAACAGACACGTTTTTTTCAAAGCGTCTTCTCTGATTTTATGCTGCCCTAATTAATCATCAATGTTGCAGTCTTTTCACTGGAGGAATTCCAATCTCACAGATGCTGTCCTCTGATATGAATTAAAATATGTTGATAAAAGGGAATTAAAGAATCATATTTTTCCCTTGACACTCCATGTGTGTTTCTTGCGGTGATCTCACGTCTGGCATAACATTATACGTTATAATTTTGGCAGAGAATCCAATAGTGGAGTTTCTATTTGAATCCACACCAAAGCCTACGAGATTAAAAATAAAACGTCTCCTGCCATGAACCTCCAAATGCACACTCGTTGCTTCATCATCTGGGACAAACTCTCCCAGATTATTATTTTTTGTTACAACAAAAAAATAAGAAGTAATTTTCTTCTCATCTTAAATCAAACCAATGATACACTATATCAGATCATGTGTTCGTTGGTCATGTTCGATATTGATCTTTAGGTTGTGCTGACTCGAGGCACAACAGATTTAACAATCAATACGATTCTGCTATGTGACACAGATATTGCTCGGAAATTATGCACATGGCAGGGTGAAGAATGAGCAGAGAACATGTACATCATGAACCCATGCACTGCTATGTTGAGCAGCTTTGAGCTGCAACATTTTTTAAAGGAAATTTGCTAATCAAGAGGTGACATTAGCATTGAAATGTAGGAAAGTCCATAAACAAGCTCTGCTCCCTCTATGGGGTTCTGAATGGGGATATCTTGAACTTTGGTTGTTGATGCATGGGGATAAATTACTCATGACATCCTGTATGCCTTCACTGCTATGGAATTACTTTTGTGCCTTTATCAAGCAAACATTATAATTTGATAACAAATGTCTTATTATTGCAAACAAAAATAATGACATTGAAGGCAAAAAATTTACCCAAAAGTGTTGAGAGCAAAACTAACAATATTGCACGGAAATACTTTTTAAAGGCAAGAACAAATTCATAGTAAATTTATGCAAAGAATATGTTTTCATTGAAACAATTTAAATTAAAATGCGATTGCTAACCCTGGCTTTTGCTGCGTTTTTTTGCATTTCCAAAGTTTTGCCACCTTTACTCCATGTAAGTGGGGTTTAGAGGGAGGCATAGATGATGCATCCATTGGTCAACTGGTTTTGGAGGTACAGTTCATAACAATAATATATATCCCAGCTAGCAGGTTACAACATGGCCAGTACAGCTATGTTATATAGCAATGCTGAGAGCCTACAGTGTTTTCTGCTAACTAGCCACCTAGTTCATAAAAAAAAAAACATTTTAATTGATTTAACTCTTCCAGCCCACTGGGACTGACTAGCCTAGCTAGCTAACGGTAGCTACCTTTACAGCAAGGAGGACATCAGGAAACACCCTTAGGTAAGTGTATTTTCTGTCTTGTAATTTCACATTTTAGAAGATGCATTGGAACAATCAGCTAGCTAGCTAAATAGCACGGTTGTTGACACATCCATGATGACCCATGCTGTCCCCAGTCCACCTGGCCATGCTGCTGCTCCAGTTTCAACTTCCACCTGACTGTGCTGCTGCTCTAGTTTCAACTGTTCTGCCTTATTATTATTCGACCATGCTGGTCATTTATGAACATTTGAACATCTTGGCCATGTTCTGTTATAATCTCCACCCGGCACAGCCAGAAGAGGACTGGCCACCCCACATAGCCTGGTTCCTCTCTAGGTTTCTTCCTAGGTATTGGCCTTTCTAGGGAGTTTTTCCTAGCCACCGTGCTTCTACACCTGCATTGCTTGCTGTTTGGGGTTTTAGGCTGGGTTTCTGTACAGCACTTTGAGATATCAGCTGATGTACGAAGGGCTATATAAATAAATTTGATTTGATTTGATGATTGTTGACAAATCATCCAGGATTAAGGGGCAGGGCAATTTGTCAGTTTTTTTGGTAGTCAGGGGCTGTTTGGATGGGGAGTGGTTGCAAACTATTTTCTGAGTATATAACCAGCTTCTCAGGCTCCATCTCAGTGTACTTCCTTTTATAGCTAGAGGACTCCTGATGTCTATCTACATATAATTGTTGTCTAGTACTGTCTTTTTGCTAGCTAGGGCCATCTACTTTAAGCGCTGCCTGTCTTCCCAGTAGCCAACTTGGTGTGTGAACTTCTGACTGCTCAGAACTTGCAGATGATTGTTGATACATCAACCAGGATTAAGGTGCAGGGGCCTGTTGCACAAAAGTAGAATTAAGACATCCGGGATAAATGACTCAGCTGAGCTCAATGAAGCCAAAACATGTGCGTCCAGGCTTAATTGGTTGCACAAAGACCAAGCCAGGATGAGCAGACACGGATTCATTAAGCCAGGTGAAACCAATCCTGGATAGGTGCGCGCTCACGGCTCACTCAAATAGACCCCGCCACAGATCACAGATTAACTGATTTACCATGGCAACTAGAGCCGCGTACTTTTCCCCGTCGGAAGCACAAATCCTCATGGAGGCATACGAGGAGGTAAAAGATATAATTAAGAAGAAAGGCAACACCGCCACAGTGATAAAGCAAAGAGAAAAAGCGTGGCAAAGTATTGCAGACCGCCTGAATGCGTAAGTAGTGCACAATTACACACTCACCGCTCCGCTGAAACATCACAATTACAATTCAAATATTTAATTCACATCTCCAAAAATGCAGTTGTACTGTAATTATGAAACGGTTACATTTTTAATTGAAATGCACTGCAGATATGAGTGAAATTGTGTAAAGTAACTCCATCACACTGTATAAAGCTATGATACATTTTTTGATATTTTAACTGAAAACAAGACAAAAATACCAAGTAATTTTTTGCAGTGTGACTCCATTAAGTGTGTGTGTGTGTGTGTGTGTGTGTGTGTGTGGTGTGTGTGTGTGTGTGTGTGTGTGTGTAGATTAAACATGAACGGGCCAAAACGGACATGGCAGCAGGTCAAAATCAAATACAAGAACATTCTGCAGAATGGTATGGTCCCTGACTAATATTTAACAAAGCACAAGCATATATTATACCCAGAAGGTGCCTGCTCACACATTGTCTGTACTGTTTTAGCAGTGAAAAAGAATACCCACAGACAAGGCACGGGTGGTGGGTCACCAAAGGCTGACCTTACCCCAGCAGAGGACATGGCCTTGGAGCTAAATAAAGGCAGGCCCGTCTTAGAGGGGATCCCTGGGGGGAAAGAGACGAGCATAGGTTCCTCCCAAGATGCCACCCGCTTCATTCAAGGTATGTCCTTCCATCTCTACATGGGATACAACCACATTCATATTGAATCAATTTGGACTGTCTGACTTTGGTTTACCTATTGCCTTGCAGTGTCTGGCAGCACTGTGTTCCTGTTAGAGCCACCAGCACAAGCACCAGACGATGCTGATCCAGTGAGTACTCCATCAAAGGCATACTGTAGGCCTGGCATGTCTTGTCTACTAGCTTCAATATGAATCCGATTAAATGTGAAAGGGTGAAGGCCCCAGTGCAACAGCACATGATGGAGACGATGATGAGGAGGAGACCATCTCTCTGGATTCCAGAAGGCATGAGGTATCATGTTAAGACTGTGAAAGTACTATTTACTCTACAATGGTGAGGAGTCCTCATCAAAATCAAAAAATCTAAATTCTTTTACAGGACCCAGATGCTATACAGTGGGAAAACCAGCCTGGCAACATAGTGCGTATTAATAAAAGGACACCACATCCTGCCAAATTCCAGCTGCGCTAATTGTATTGTGTTCACAGAGCTCACAAGCTATCAGAAAGTTGTATGGCAACCACCTCCGGCGCCAAATAGAACTGGCAGACATAGACATTCAGTACAAGAAGAAAAAGATGGAAAATCTTGCACTGGAGTTCGAAATAAAAAAGAGGACAATTAGGAAACTGGACCTTGAAATAAAAAAACTTGAGAGGGAGGTGAGATATGCCTTCAATGTACACTGTATGCTAACTGTAACACAAATGTATTAATCATTATTTTTCTTTCCTCCCCCAGCTCCAAGAAGATGACACAGCTCAAAATAAAAATTAGGTATATTCTCGTAAAGTCAAGTGAGCCATGACATATGAGCTCTTATTGTGAGCACACAGGACGGTGGCATCTTTCTAAGGTTTTTTAAATTTTCCCAGCAATCAGTACAACCAAGTCATCGTTATAAGGCATCGCCCTCTTTTGCCCACCCCCCCAGCACCAGGTGTGGCCACTAGCCTATATGAAGGCCCAAAATTGTGTGTTCCTTTCTGCTCTGACAATGGCATGCCCATTCGTGCGAGATGTGGTGGATGAAGAAGCACTTGTGCTGAGGAGAGCCTTCAGGCGAGAAAGGGTCTTCAGGGACCGGTTGGACCCACTGGCCTTCCCTGATGACCATCTATATGAAAGATACAGGTTTTCTGCAGATGGCATCAGGTATCTATGCAGACTACTGGGTCCCAGGATTAAGCACCGCACTGCACGGAGCCATGCACTGAGTGTGGAGCAAATGGTTTGTGTGGCCTTGCGCTTTTTTGCTAGTGGAGCCTTCCTGTACTCAGTGGGGGATGCTGAACAAGGCCACAATTTGCCGCACAATAAGGAGTGTGTGTCTGGCTATCAAAGCATTAGCAGATGTCTTCATCTCCTTCCCTGGCCACAGAAGACTCTGTGACATCAAAGAGGAGTTCTATAGGATTGCAGGTAAGAGGATCTACAAATTACAGGACAACTGTTAACACATAGTAGGATACTCATTACTTTGTGTGACAGGTTTCCCCAATGTCATTGGTGCAGTGGACTGCACACACATGGATAAAAGCCCCCTCAGGTGCCCATGAGGCCGATTTTGTGAATAGGAAATCCTTTCACAGCATTAATGTTCAGGTGAACATAACTTTTTGATATTGTCCATTGACGAACACTCTGCATTGCCAGTGATGTGCATTGATTGGTGTAATATTCCTCATCTTATGATTTCAGATGGTCTGCAATGCTGACTGTGTGATCAGCAATGTTGTGGCAAAATGGCCTGGCTCAGTCCATGACTCCAGAATCTTTCGGGCCTCTGAAAGATTTCAGAGGCCCTGATAGATATCAGTGCCTATCACAAGGTAAGCCACACAACCCCTATTTATAACCATCATGGCTGTGTCAAGAATATCACTGTGTTTGAGGTAGTAATGATGAGATTTTGTGTTGACAGGTGAATTCTCTGGTGTGTTGCTGGGAGACAGGGGGTATGGCTGCCAGCCTTTTCTCCTGACACCTTTCACAGACCCCCAGGAAGCACAGCAGGCCTACAACCATGCCCATGCCAGGACCAGGGCCAGAGTTGAAATGACCTTTGGCCTCCTGAAGGCACGCTTTCATTGCCTTCACAAATTAAGGGTCAGCCCTGTTAGGGCATGTGATATTACTGTGGCTTGTGCTGTCCTCCACAATGTGGCCTGCCTGAGGAAGGAGAGGGCCCCCAGAGTGCCACCAGCCATGGACTGGGACAATCCGGCAATCTTCCCTGATGACGACAGTGGTCGGCTGCTGAGGGACCAATATGTGTTGAATTATTTTAGTTAGTATGTGTGCTTTCAATTTTGGTTAAATATGTCCTGCGGTGGCAGAGGAATTTGGTTTTTTTGGGGTTCGTTTTTTGACGAATTTGGCCTCTTATGATGTTTGTGCGGTATACTGTGTGTAATACAAGGCTGCAGGGAGGCTACTGCATCCATTCATTTGTCTGTTCAGTTGATGTGTATGGATTTGTCCTGCATTTATTTTAGTGTGCAGACATGCAGGGTGTGTTATATACAGACCTTTGAATGTGTATGTATCATTTTGTATAATATGCTTGGATTCTGTGCTTTCCATCTTGTAGAGTCACTGTGACTTCAGTTTCGAAAGGAGCTGATGGTTTACCTGCTTTGTTTTGTCCTTATTCAATAAAGGAACATAATGTTACACATTGTGTTTTTATATTCATATGGAATGTGTATTTGTTTATATGACAGAGTACTAGGGCCACACTGAAGAAAAAGGATAAAGTCATAAATTTATGAGGCTGGTTCTTTCTGCAGAAAAGCTACATATTGTTTTTACAGTTTTGATACTTATGACAATGTGATACTTAATATTCTGGCACATCAGCATGTCTTTGTTTATGAAACCATACTGAAGTACAATTTCACAAAATGCCCCACATCTGTCATTTTAACAACTGTCCTCCTTTAAAACAACTGGTTACAATATTATGACTTGTGTTTTTTTCCCCTCTGTGGCCCTAATATTCTATCATTTTATATATAGCCTTATAGTCTATGGGAAACTGTAAATTATCTAATGATAGCAACATCTAAAAATCATTTTTTATCCAAAATCATTGAAATTAATGATCACAAACGTTTAAATAACAGTGGGTCTAGTTATATGTGATAACAATGTATAGTGAGCAGTGAAATAACTATTGGTTTCCATTTGTGGTGACTGCTGACTGACATTAGGGATGAGATTAAATAGATCCTGGAATTTAGCCTGGTCTGGAGCAGGCTAGCTCCACAGAATAAATCTCCATGGTAATTTATACCATAACATATCCTCCTGCCCCCTATCCATCTTTAGTGCAACCGGATTACGGATCAATTGAGCCAGGATCACCAAGATATCCTGGCTTAATCCCTTATCCTAGTTTTGTGCAACAGGCCCCAGGTCAATTTGTGACTTGTTTTCATAATCAGTGGCTTTATTGGAGGGGGAGTGGTTTCTCCTCTCTTAGGCAATCAGCAATTAGTACCGGGAGGTGTGCTCTTCCCTTCTGTAAGGCAAGTAGCAATTAGTGTTAGTACTTCAGTCTCCTCTGTTTTCTCAGTGGCGGTTGTGTCACAAAACTAAGAAGGTCCTGCAGAGTTGTTCAGACGAGTTATTTGAGGAAGGCTCTACACCACTCTCTCACTTGAGTATCTTACCTAGTTATTTTCGGATCTCCTTTTTTGTAGTGTTGGCTACTGTGTGTTTTCTAAACCTGTTTGCTCCTCTCCCTGTAGGCGTTATAGACGCTCCCAACTCCCTAGTTGCAACTTTTCTAATTTAGTGTACCCTGCATGCACAACCCATGTGGAATTCCTGGTCTCTGGCAGTGCTTGAAACTGCTGAGCTACAATCAAGAAGTTAATCTCAGCCTATGCTGCCCTTCAGTCCCTTTTACTTTTTGGGCCATACGGAGACATGGATCACCCAAAAGAACAATGCTACTCCAGCTGCTTTCTTTTCAACTGACTTTTTTCTCATAGTCTGTGAGCATTGGTTCTCGCGGTGGTAGCACAGGGCTACTAATTTCTCTTAAGTGGAGATTTTCTCTGTTCTCCCTCAATCACCTGTCTAGCTCATGTGAATTCCCTGCTGTCACTAGTCCACTCAAGCTTAACATTGTTTTTCGTATATCGCCTACCAGGTGCCCTTAGTTCCTCAATGAGCTTGACACCTTGATAACCTCATTTCCTGACGATGGCTGACCGCTCTTCATACCCAACGTCTGCCTTCGATTAATTTCTTTCCAACTAGTTCCTTGCCTCTTGACCTTTCCCTGTCTTCTCCCACTCACAAGGCAGGCAATACACTAGACCTCATCTTTACTAGAGAATGTTCACCTACTAATCTCACTGCAACCCCCTCAGATCTGACTACTACTTTTTCCTTTTCGGTCTCTCCCTCCACCAACACTAGCCACTGAGCCCCTAACCACATAATCATGCGCCATTGCAGCCTTTGCTCTCTCTACTCTTCTATCCTACCATCTCTCCCTTCTAAATCATTCTCGCTTCTGTCTCCTGATTCTGCCTCTTCGACACTACTCTCCTCCCGCATCCTATGACTCGCATCGGCCCTCCCCTCCTGCTCTGTGGCTGAGTGACTTATTGTGATCGAAAATCGTCCTTTCACTCCTTCTCTATCTGCTGCTGAAGCTACTTTCTATCGTTCTAAATGTCAAGCTTCTGCCTCTAACCCTAGGAAACTCTTCCACCTTCCTCCTCAAACCTCCAACACCTGCCCCTCCCTTTCTATGGATAACTTTGTTAACCACTTTGAAAAGAAGGTTTAACGACATCCGCTCGTGATTCACTCAGCCTATTGAGTCCTCTGGTCCCACTCACACAGAACTACCCTACGCCTTGACCTCTTTCTCCCCTCTCTCTCCAGATGAAATCCTGCAACTAGTGAGGTCTGGCTGGATCTCCAGACTTCCAAAGTTGACTCTTTCTCCTCTGACACTGTGAACCATCAGATCCTCCTCTCGGGGCTGGGCGTCTCAGGCTCTGCACACTCTTGGACTGCATCCTACCTGGCAGGCTGCTCCTACCAGATGATGTGGAGCGGATCTGTCTGCACCATGTACTTTCACTACTGGTGTCCCCCAGGGTTTGGATCTAGGCCCTCTCCTCTCTATACACCTAGTCACTGAGCTCCGTCATATCCTCACATGGTCTCCTATCATTGCAATGCAGATAACACTCAACTACCTTTGTCTTTCCGCCCTTGTGAGACACAGGTGGCAAAATGCATCTCCGGGTGACTGGCAGATATCTCAGCTTGGATGTCGACCAACCACCTCAAGCTCAGCGAAACGGAACTGCTCTTCCTTCAAGGGAAGGCCTTCCCGCTCCAAGACATCTCCATAATGGTTGACAACTCCAGTGTCCCCCCGCCCAGAGTGCAAAGAACCTTGGCGTGACCCAAGACCACACCCTGTTCTCTGAAAACATCACAGGAAGCTGCGCATGTACTAATCTGGGCACGTGTCTCCCGTCTGGACTAGTGCAACTCGCTGTTGGCTGGGCTCCTCACTTGTGTCATCAAACCCCTGCAACTTATCCAGAATGCTGCAGCCCACCTGGTGTTCAACATTCCCAAGTGCTCCCATGTCACCCTGCTCGTCCGCACAATCTACTGACTTCCAGTTGAAGAACAAGGGCACTAGCTACTAGCCCTTCTCATGACTCCAGTGCTGTATGGCATTGGGTTCTTGGGAGCTAGAGCACTATCTGAAAGCGTTTTTATTAAAGTACACTATTCAGTGTGCATGTCCTATAGACAAATTGTCTATTTGTTTCTTTTCTTTTGTGGCCAGGCTCTCAGACTGGCTGTGCCTGTCTGTCTTGGCTGCCTGCCTGTCTCTGTTTAGGAGTACCAGATGTGGCTGGAAGAGAGTGGTGATGGACACCAGTCGAGGGCATCTTCACTGAGTAGTGAGCACGTAGGAGCTCATCTTCATGGAGAAGCTGGAGTTCATCTATACAAGTAGGTATCCTATATTAGGTAGGCCTACTTCTACATGAGCGCGACAGGTAGCCTAGTAGGTTGCTGGTTTGAATCCCCGATCAGACTAGGTGAAACATCTGCCGATGTGCCCTAGAGCAAGGCACTTAACCCTAATTGCTCATGTAAGTCGCTTTGAATAAGAGCGTCTGCTAAATGACAAATGTTCAACATAGATAGATAGGAGGTAGAGGTTGCAAGTGTGTGTATATATATTAGTAGACACAATCTAACTCTGATTGTAAGTCATTACTTGGTACTGATTCTCCTCATAGGCAGTACCAAAATGAGTTTGACCTAGAGTTCATGTTACTGCATGAGTTGCATCCCGATTCGCCACCCTTCTCCTTAAGTGCACTTGCACACTTTCTTGCATGGCTTTAGCAATGCTGGAAACTCCCTCCTGCCAATGCTTACACACCTCTCCTATGCTTTTAAATCCATGATGAGGAGTGTGCAAGAGCACATTTCAGGAGAAGGGTGGAGAAGTGAGATGTTACCCTTGTGTGCTCTCAACAACCTCCACGGCTAGCCATGTAGCTGAAGCCTACAGCAATATTCCAATTTAAGTTCTACTCTATGGTATGGTAGTGTTCACGGTAGAGTTAAAATGGTATTATATTCTTATTGTAGTCCCATCCTCCACTGAGTTCTTGTGACATTTTGTTTGTTGCAAGTCACGTTTCTGTTTGCAAACAGTAGTAAATATTGTCAACACTATGGTAATGAATTATTATATCCCTCAGGGAACAGTACCAGAGGCTGATTTTCTGTCCGGCTTCTTCACCCTTCCTCCCAAAGTGTACTAGTTCAGTGTTCATCATTCTTGGTCCTGAAGGGCAGTAGATTGTAAATTGTCATCCTTACCTGTGCTATAACACCCAATTGAACTATAATAAGTCCATACTTGGGTAAATCTAAGTTAATTAATGGTTGGTTGTGACAACATGCACCAAACTAGAACATACAGTTATTGTGAACAATAAAAACAGCAATTGAATGACTAGTGCACTTATTGTAGGTTGTACATTGATAATTGGCAGTAGAATGGCCCATGCCGAAGAGCTCAGTGACTTTAAACATGGCATCGTCATAGGATGCCACCTTTCCAACAGGTCAGTTGGAAAGGTGAGGGGAGTGTACTGGGTGCAGCTTTCTCCCAGGGTTAGGGGGCTGCAGGGGAGAAAGGAGGCACTGCACAGGGACAGGTTAGCCCCATACAGAGTGGCGTCTTCTCCTCAAACCCCCACAACATTCCCCAAGCATCCACACCCAGGTGCCGCAGACAAGGCTCCAGAAGGATCACTCACCGTCTTCCTCCCTGTGTCTGAGTGGTTCCCCGGAGCCATGGACTGTATCCCATTCCCTCATTCTTGTCCCCCATGTCCCTGCCTTCATCTCCTGGGCCCCAGAGGGGCAGCCCCCTGTCACGGACTGAGCCCCCTGTCCCACATCTGGACTCTCTGCTCCAATCGCGGCCACGCAGGTAAAGGAGACATCTGTGACACTTCAGAGACTTTGTTCTCTCAGGGATGAGGGAATTTGTGGTGGGGGGCTGTGTAGCGACCCGCACAGACCGCTGTGTGTTATGAGTTATGCTGTTCGTTTGTTGTCATACTTACCAGTACCCAGTGTTTGCAGGGCCAGTCAACCTGCTATCTGCCAACCACGGGAATGCCTGGAATGTTCCGGTTGCCGGGCGTCCTTGTGGTTGGTGGCGCAGCAGGGAGGGTTTGGCATGGGGGTGGAGCACTGCAAGTTTAAGACCATGCTTAGCCATTGTTCTCTTACATTTTGTCTTAACAAGAGCTGGTCAGTTTTATACTGTGATCCTTGATTTATATGGTGTGGGCTATGGCTGAACAGTAGCCTGTTGGGTTAATAAAACGGAAATTCGTAAGCTCAATCGTCTGTCTGGTCAATCCTGTCTTTTATGATCTAGCCTGGTCAATACACCTTTCTCATTAATTTATTGCATTTCAAAGTGTTTTCTTATTTTACTCTCAATACTTTGGTATTGACTTTGGGTTAGTGATTTCCTTAAATATATGTCAATATTCAAATGTTTTGCTTAATAAAGGCACAAAAGTAATTCCATACACTTCCTCCCATTAGACATGCCCCAAACAGTGTATACCATAGCCACCTACATGTCACTGTGCAACAATGCTCATATTCACAGCCTGCAGACAGCAAATTGCTTGTCTCATTCCCCAACATGCCCAGCATTCATTCTCAGGCACCTGCAAAACCAACCCTGCTGGAAATTGCACTACAAATTACAATGTGTCTGCCAAAGCTCCTGGGGAGTTGAGGAAAATCAAAACTCTGGTTTTCCCAACTGAAACAGGCCTTACCTAACACAGGGAAAGAGTTAATTGTTTGTACCTTCTGTTATTTAAGTCTTTGGATTTGTTCTTTCCCTAAATGATCAGCGGGGATTCAAATGGAACCCACAATTCAAAGCCGTGGGTTTAATTGTCAGTTTACAGCACCTTTGAACTCACTGAAATCTGTCAGATATGGAGTCCCTCAGAATCAGGCATACATTTCAGAAAGACTGGAAACCGAGTTATGTTTTTGCTTCTGTGGCAAATTAAAGCGAAACATACCTTGAGTGAAAAATGAAAAAGGTGATGTCTCTTGTGAATTTAAGGGCAACACTGTCTCCTGGTGGCAGCTCTGCGGAACTAGACAGTGACAGGAATGTCAGTGAGGGAGTCGGTGGCCAACGTGCCAGAGGGATGAGCGCTGAAAGCTTCTTGGAAAAAGTATTAGGGCTGTTTACGTGGCCAACTGCTCAAGTGTGCAAACGTCTTAAAGCTGCAGCGCTTGGAGTTGTCCATGAATCTATTTACACTCAACCCAAACAGTACAGATGGGATCTGCTTTATTCAGGGGTTGGGGTGTCATAAATGGAGCTCAACTGCAATCCCCATCTCTCCTGCATGATCTACAGCAGTGTTTCCCAACTCCAGTCAAGGATGATCAATGGAAACAGGATGCGCCTAAGCTCAATTGAGTCTCATAGCAAAGAGTCTGAATATGTAAAAACGTAATACATTTGCAAAAATGTAAAACAGTTTTTCGCTTTGTCATTATGGTGTATTGTGTATATTGAGGGTAACAATACATTAAATCAATTTTAGAATAAGGCTGTAACTAAATTTTTGTTGTAGCCCCAGACAAGCACCTGATTCAACGCAAGTTTGTCTGGGGCTACAACAAAAATGTGTGCTGTTGGGGGTACTCGAGGACTGTAGTTGAAAACATTGATCTACAGGTTGGAGAGTTCACTAAAGCAGAGTGGAATTAAAATGACTATACATGTACAAATATCAACCTATACAGTATGTATCACTGGACATTTCTTTATTTTGTAGGCTTAAACATGTTTTGCAATATAAGGGATTAATCCTTCAAAGTCCTTCAAATTGCAACAAACTTGCTTTAAAACATCAAGATTTCAGTTTTTTTAAAGGGTTTGAAGAAGGCCCAACTTGAATCAAATACAATACTCCGAAGTCCTACTGTGCTTTTGTCTTAATCTAAAACAGTATAGGGCATAAAGTAAATGCATTTTTCATCCAGGAAAACTATTGAAGGTATGTACCATTTTTAAATACACAAATAAATGCTTCAATAAATAACACCAAATGAAGTTTTTTCCCCCATTTAAAATGTATTAAACTGGTGGATTATAAAAACGGTTTAATATTAACTCAAGTTAATAACTTGTGTAATTAATGCATTCACATATTCAGTTTTGGATTTAAATGGAACAAAGACAATAGCAATATCAGGCTACATTTTTCCAGGAGTAACATTAACTGATTGGCACAAAGAGTGAAAGCACCTGATTGAAATGGATTGTGACTACTAAATATAAATGGCAGCTTTGCTTTCTAGTGGGTGCTTATACAGTGCCTTTAGAAAGCATTCGCACCCCTCAACTTTTTCCACATTTGTTGTGTTACAGCTTGAATTTAAAATGGATTAAATTGAGATTTTTTTTTCACTGGCCTACACACTAACTAACCCATAATGGAAAATGGAAAATGTTTTTCAAAATGTATATGAATTACTAAAAAATGAAAAGCTGAAATGTCAAGTCAATAAGTATTCAACCACTTTATGGCAAGCCTAAATATACAGAACAATATCAAACGCAACATTTTCTAAGATATTACAGTTACAGTTCATATAAGTCACAGATTCCTTAAAATAAGGTAGGGGGCGTGGAACATAAATCTGATGTGACCACCATTTGCCTTATGCAGCACAACATCTCCTTCGCATAGAGTTGATCAGGCTGTTGATTGTGGCCTGTGGAATGTTATCCCACTCCTCTTCAATGGCTGTGGGAAGTTGCTGGATATTAGATCCAGAGTATCCTAAACATGCTCGATGGGTGAGTATGCAGGCCATGGAAGAACTGGCCTTTCAACTTCCAGGAATTGTGTACAGATCCTTGCGGCATGGGGCTGTGAATTGTGCTGAAAGATGAGGTGATGACGGCTAATGAATGGCACGACAATGGGCCTCAGCATCTCGTCACGGTATCGCTGCATTCAAATTGCCATCAAAAAATGCAATTGTGTTTGTTGTCCGTAGCTTATGTCTGCCCATACCATAACCCCACCATGGTGCACTCTGCTTATTACATTGACATCAGCAAACCTCTCGCCCACATGACACCATACATTTGGTCTGCGGATGAGAAGCCGGTTGGACGTACTGGCAAATTCTCTAAACCAACGTTGGAGGTGGCTTTGGTAGAGAAATTAACATTAAATAATGGTGGACATTCCTGCAGTCAGCATACCAATTGCACATTCCCTTAAAACTTCTGTGGCATTGTGTTGTGTGACAAAACTGCACATTTTAGTGGCCTTTTGTCCCCAGCACAAGGTGAACTTGTGTAATGATCATGCTGTTTAATCAGCTTCTTAAGTTGCCACACCTGTCACGTGGATGGATTATCTTGGCATAGGTGAAATGCTCACTAACAGATGTAAACACATTTTTGTAGAAACTTTCAGAGAAAAGCTTTTTGTGCATATGGAACATTTCTGGGATCTTTTATCTCAGCTCATGAAACATGGGACCAACACTTTACATGTTGCGTTTAATTCTGTTCAGTGTATGTTCAGGAGTAGAAATTTGCTTAACAAGTCACAATAAGTTGCATAAACTCGATGTGTGCAATAGTGTTTAACACTTTTTTTTTTAAATGACTACCTCATCGCTGTACCCCACACATACAAGTGTCTGTATGGTCCCTCAATCGAGCATTGAATTTCAGACAGATTCTGTCACACACAACGGGAGGTTTTCCAATGCCTCGCAAAGAAAACAAACATCTCTATAAAATGGCACTACATTTGGACATGAAGACTAACAAACACAGAGATATTTTACAATCGGTTCAGAATGTTTAAGCAAGTCCGAAACTGAATATCCATATTCAATTGCAGTTGTAAGGTTGTCACACAGCAAACGTGGCAAAAAAAAAATCAAAATAATTAGCACAAAGAAGAAAGAACCGTTGACTGGATAAGTCAGACATCTAATAAGGCACACATCTGAAACCATGAAGTCCAATGTCTGTGATAAAACACTTACAGAAATCCATACAACTTCAATCTTTTGTAAAGAAATGTTACACAACACTTCTTTGATGACCTTTAAGCAGAACACTGGTTTGGTTCTTAAAGTGACGTTAAGCATAGACATTCTTTCCCTGAACTATGTGTTTGGTTTGTTCAGACTGAGGGACATTTTCCTGGCTGCTAAAAAGTGTTCGTAGGGCTTTCTGTGCTGAGGCCTGTCCCTGAGCTGTTTGAGGTCGCTACAGCAGCAGGCACTCCAGTGTCTTGTGTTTTGATATAAACAACATAAAAGACAGGCAGGATAATGCCTATCAGGAGCATGGCCACCACAGCGTTCCACCACTGGATGCCCCAGTCTGCTCCATAGCTGGTCAAGCGCTGGCCTCTGTAGCCCAAATTTTGTGGCCGCCCTGCGGCCTCTAAAAAGACCTCATTCTGTGCATCTGTGGTTTGAATCAGTCTCTCGATGTCATGATCCACTTCCTTGAGGAAGTCAGTGTATTCCTGTAAATGTGGCCTACCAGATGAGCTGGCTGTAGGTCTGTCCTGTGGTGTGGATGAATTTGAGATTCTGTGTTCTGTGTTAGTCAATAAGCTGTGTTTCTTCACAGGGATTTTGATTGATTTCAATGCAAACATATCCTGTTCCTGAATCAGGTTGTTCACCCTCTTTATGTCGGCCACCTGTTGAGAGGAAGAAGAGAGTCAATATTGGCATAATGTGAGCACACATTATCAGTAGCCTATGCAGACACATACAGGTAACTCAAAATAAATAAAAACACGAGTACATGAGGGAAACATATTTTGAAAGAAGTTGCTTCTACAGATGTGGTTCATGAATTAAGCAATTAACATTCCATCATGCTTAGGGTCATGTATAAAATGCCCAGTTGCCCATTATTTTGGCTTCCAGGGCTAGAAGAGATTTCAATTACTTTGAAAGTAGGAGCATAGGGGGCTTAAAGGGTGTGTGTGTGGTCCCCGATTCAAATGTTAAAGATAGAAGTGCATCAGTCCATGGAACCCGAACCAAACCAAATGTAGCATGCATTGAATCACCGGTTCACATTTTTTGGGGGGGCTCATATTACATTATTTTTACTTTCCAAAAACAGGCCTACCTCTCATCTTTTGTCAACTGATGCATCCTCTCCTTCAGTGTCAAACTGCATATAATGGTGTTGACATTGAGCTTACAAGTCATTTTGCATGCCGAACAACCCCAGGCAATATCAGTAGCCTACTCAAACTGAGCACTGTGCCCAGCTTCGAGCGCTTACCAAGGCAATGTAGGCTTGCGTGAGGTTAAGCATTATTAGTCGAGTGCCAACTAAGGATATTAACGGTTAGCCGGTCATGCTTATCAGTCTATAGGTTAATTTGCATAATTTCATGGAATTAAAATTGGTTTAAGAATTTAACAAATCTCAGTCATGAAACAGGAACAGTGTCTTGGTCGAACGGAAATATTATTTTGACGTTTGTTAACAAGTTAATGGGGTTTGGTTAGTCTGCAACAATTGATAGACATTTGCATCCCTAGTGACAACCTATGTAATTTATTGTTAACTATACGCTGTTGAAAATGGTGTTTTACTGAAATAAAAGTAAGCTACTGGAGACAACTCTTCTGGCGATACCTGCTGAACAGGGCTTACAATAGATTTATTTTGATTGTTCCAGTTCACCATCAGAAATAGTTTTGCTTTAAACAATCAGTGTATATGCCTATTTTTAGATATGAAATTATCAGCACTACCCTGTATAACAAGTACAGCAATCCCTTTTGTGAGGTGCAGTGCATGGCCAAAACGAGAGGAAATCACTAAAAACTTCAGAACCGTAAAAACCATTCTGAGATGGTTTGAAATCTAAAGTTGTGCTATAATATGCTGTTCATCGACTACTCAGCATTTAACACCATAGTACCCTCCAAACTCGTCATTAAGGCCCTGGGTCTCGACCCCACCCTGTGATACTGGGTCCTGGACTGCCTGACGGGCATGCACGCCTCCAACTCAATCATCAAGTTTGCAGACGACATTACAGTGGTAGGCTTGATTACAAACAACGACGAGACGGCCTACAGGGAGGAGGTGAGGGCCCTCGGAGTGTGGTGTCAGGAAAATAACCTCACACTCAACGTCAATAAAACAAAGGAGATGATCGTGGACTTCTGGAAACAGCAGAGGGAGCACCCCCCCTATCCACATTGACGGGACAGTAGTGGAGAAGGTGGAAAGTTTTAAGTTCCTCGGCGTACATATCACAGACAAACTGAAATGGTCCACCCACACAGACAGCGTGGCGAAGGCGGCACAGCAGCGCCTCTTCAACCTCAGGAGGCTGAAGAAATTCGGCTTGTCAACCAAAAACACTCAAACTTTTACAGATGCACAATCGAAAGCATCTTGTCGGGCTGTATCACCGCCTGGTACGGCAACTGCTCCGCCCACAACTGTAAGGCTCTCCAGAGGGTAGTGAGTAGAGGTCGACCGATTTAATCGGAATGTCCGATTACAAGTTTTCATAACAATCGGAAATCTAATTTGACACCAATTGACAATGTTTTTTTTATACCTTTATTTAAGCTTTATTTAACTAGGCAAGTCGGTTAAGAACAAATTCTTATTTTCAATGACGGTTTAGGTGGGTTAACTGCCTTGTTCAGGGGCAGAACGACAGATTTTCATCTTGTCAGCTCAGGGATTCAATCTTGCAACCTTACGGTTAACTAGTCCAACGCTCTAACCACCTGCCTCAAGAGGAACCCGCCTGTTACGCGAATGCAGTAAGAATCCAAGGTAAGTTGCTAGCTAGCATTAAACTTAATCAATCATAATCACTAGTTATAACTACACATGGTTGATGATATTACAAGTTTATCTAGCGTGTCCTGTGTTGTATATAATTGATGCAGTGCGCATTCGCAAAAAAGGACTGTCGTTGCTCCAACGTGTACCTAACCATAAACACCAATGCCTTTCTTAAAATCTATACACAGAAGTATATATGAAGTATATATTTTTAAACCTGCATATTTAGCTAAAAGAAATCCAGGCTAGCAGGCAATATTAACCAGGTGAAATTGTGTGACTTTTCTTGCGTTCATTGCACGCAGAGTCAGGGGTATATGCAACAGTTTGGGCCACCTGGCTCATTGCAAACTAATTTGCCAGATTTTTACGTAATTATGACATAATATTGAAGGTTGTGCAATGTAACAGGAATATTTAGACTGATGAATGCCACCCGTTAAATAAAATACGGAACGGTTCCGTATTTCACTGAAAGAATAAACGTCTTGTTTTCGAGATTATAGTTTCCGGATTCAACCATATTAATGACTTAAGGCTCGCATTTCTGTGTGTTATTATGTTATAATTAAGTCTATGATTTGATAGAGCAGTCGGACTGAGCAATGGTAGGCACCAGCAGGCTCATAAGCATTCATTCAAACAGCACTTTCGTGCGTTTTGCCAGCAGCTCTGCTGTTTATGACTTCAAGCCCATCAACTCCCGAGATTAGGCTGGTGTAACGATGTGGTGTGAAATGGCTTGCTAGTTAGCGGGGTGCGCGCTATTAGTGTTTCAAACGTCACTCGCTCTGAGACTTGGAGTAGTTGTTCCCCTTGCTCTGCATGGGTAACGCTGCTTCGAGGGTGGCTGTTGTCATTGTGTTCCTGGTTCGAGCCCAGGTAGGAGCGAGGAGAGGTACAGAAGCTATACTGTTACACTGGCAATACTAAAGTGCCTATAAGAACATCCAATAGTCAAAAGGTATATGAGTATGATTTTAAATTACTTAAAAATCATACAATGTGATTTTCAGGATTTTTGTTTTCGATTCCGTCTTTCACAGTTGAAGTGTACCTATGATACAATTTACAGACCTCTACATGCTTTGTAAGTAGGAAAACCTGCAAAATCGGCAGTGTATCAAATACTTGTTCTCCCCACTGTATATACTGTACTCTATACCATCTACTGCATCTTGCCTTTGCCGTTCGGCCATCGCTCATTCATATATTTTTATGTACATATTCTTATTCATTCCTTTACACTTGTGTGTATAAAGTAGTTGTGAAATTGTTAGATTAGATTACTTGTTAGATATTACTGCATGGTCATTAGCATAAGCATTGCGCTACATTCGCATTAACATCTGCTAACCATGTGTATGTGACAAATAACATTTGATTTGATAGCCAATGAATAGCCTATAGTGCTCTATGTCATAGCTCATTTGTAAAAATATTGATACATTACTAGCGCTAACACTTAATCTGCCTACATAGTACATACACATACAGTATGACACAAAAGTGAGTGCACCCCTCACATTATGTAAATATTTGAGTATATCTTTTCAGGTGACAACACTGAAGAAATGACACTTTGCTACAATGTAAGTAGTGAGTGTGCAGCTTGTATAACAGTGTAAATTTGCTGTCCCCTCAAAATAACTCAACACACAGCCATTAATGTCTAAACCGCTGGCAACAAAAGTGAGTACACCCCTAAGTGAAAATGTCCAAATTGGGCCCAAAGTGTCAATATTTTGTGTGGCTACCATCTTGGGCATGGAGTTCACCAGAGCTTCACAGGTTGCCACTGGAGTCCTCTTCCACTCCTCCATGACGACATCACGGAGCTGGTGGATGTTAGAGACCTTGCACTCCTCCACCTTCCGTTTAAGGATGCCCCACAGATGCTCAATAGGGTTTAGGTCTGGAGACATGCTTGGCCAGTCCATCACCTTTACCCTCAGCTTCTTTAGCAAGGTAGTGGTCGTCTTGGAGGTGTGTTTGGGGTCGTTATCATGTTGGAATACTGCCATGCGGCCCAGTCTCCAAAGGGAGGGGATCATGCTCTGCTTCAGTATGTCACAGTACATGTTGGCATTCATGGTTCCCTCAATGAACTGTAGCTCCCCAGTGCCGGCAGCACTCATGCAGCCCCAGACCATGACACTCCCACCACCATGCTTGACTGTAGGCAAGACACACTTGTCTTTGTACTCCTCACCTGATTGCCACCACACACGCTTCACACCATCTGAACAAAATAAGTTTATCTTGGTCTCATCAGACCACAGGACATGGTTCCAGTAATCCATGTCCTTAGTCTGCTTGTCTTCAGCAAACTGTTTGTGGGCTTTCTTGTGCATCATCTTTAGAAGAGGCTTCCTTTCTGGGACGACAGCCATGCAGACCAATTTTATGCAGTGTATGGCGTATGGTTTGAGCACTGACAGGCTTAGCCCCCACCCTTCAACCTCTGCAGCAATGCTGGCAGCACTCATACGTCTATTTCCCAAAGACAACCTCAGGATATGACGCTGAGCACGTGCACTCAACTTCTTTGGTCGACCATGGAGAGGCCTGTTCTGAGTGGAACCTGTCCAGTTAAACCGCTGTATGGTCTTGGCCACCGTGCTGCAGCTCAGTTTCAGGGTCTTGGCAATCTTCTTATAGCCCAGGCCATCTTTATGTAGAGCAACAATTCTTTTTTTAAGATCCTCAGAGTTCTTTGCCATGAGGTGCCATGTTGAACTTCCAGTGACCAGTCAGTATGAGGGAGTGTGAGAGCGATGACAACAAATTTAACACACCTGCTCCCCATTCATACCAGAGACCTTGTAACACTAACGAGTTACATGACACCGGGGAGGGAAAATTGCTAATTAGGCCCAATTTTGTTGCCAGCAGTTTAGACATTAATAGCTGTGTGTTGAGTTATTTTGAGGGGACAGCAACTTTACACTGTTATACAAGCTGTACACTCACTATTTTACATTGTAGCAAGGTGTCATTTCTTCAGTGTTGTCACATGAAAAGATATACTCAAATATTTACAAAAATGTGAGGGGTGTACTCACTTTTGTGATATACTGTACATAATTTACATTCATACACACTGATCCAGCTCAGAGGCCTAGCTCATGAACTCCATCAGCAGAAGACTTGAATTTACAATGGAAAATATGTATATGCAAACGTTAATGCATCGAATCGATTCGTTCTCTAATCTAACCAAATTGCATCGAATTGTTTCAAGCTAAAACGTTTCGTTCCTTTATTGTAGCCAATGTATCTACATAGATACATATTGAATTGTCTTGAAAGGGAAAGATGCACATCACTATTGTGTGCGTCTCAGTCATAAAATCCCATCCCAATTGAAAACTTATGGGAGATTCAGGAGCAGCACCTGACACCGCATTTGCCACCACCATCAACAAAACACCAGATTATAGAATTTTCTGTGGAAGAATGGTGTTGCATCCCTCCAATAGAGTTCTAGACACTTGTAGAATCTTTTCCAAGGCACATTGAAGCTGTTCTGGCAACTCGTGGTGGCCCAATTCCCTATTAAGACACTTTATGCTAGTGTTTACTTTATTTTGGCAGTTACCTATATGTACAGTGTCTGACGTTAAGTGTACTGTACAGTACACGATGTACAGTTTGCTGACAGCAAATAAATGGGCTCAAGGACTTACCTTGCAGCCATATTGCAGAGCAAGTTTGTTGAGGTTGTCCCCAACCAATACATCCCTCTCTAGCAGCATGAGGCTGCCCAGTCTGTCCTGGTCCGGCTCCTGCCGCCCCCGGGGCCTAAGCGCCATCACATTGAACTCTTCTTCCTCTGAAGAGCCTGCAGAGTCATTTGGCTGGCCGTTCCTGAACATGTACACCTGGCCATCTACACTAGCATGGACATCCACTGGGGCCTGGAAGGCCCGGGGAACAAGGTCTCCTCTCCGCATCACAACTAGCTACTTTAGGTGGAAAGAAGACACAAAATTATCAAGTGTGATAAGGGTTTTATAATAAGTAGCTTGCTATGTAAACTGAATACAAAAATACCTCTGAGAGGGTCTGTGCACTATCTATAGAAACAACCACAAGTACATTGTTTGAACAGTAAGTTGCCAAACTTTAATTCCCTTATTTTTTATATTCTTCATTAGCTCAACTGACATCAACGTTACAGGAATGAGTTTACCTTTACCAAAACCACTTATAACCTCTCTAAATTGAGAGCTACCTATGCCTTTACTCAGCTATAGCTAGTCTACTCTTAGACACTGTGTTACGCAAGATATGTGATAACAATATTTCCATACTTGACGTTACATGGCAGCTTATACAAAATGCTTCCATAGATTCTTCAACTAACCTGCTCTTGGCGATACCTTTTTCGTTCTTGATTCAGGAAAAAGGTTATCCTTTAAAATGTCAGTGTCCAGTTGCATGTGGTTCTACAAAAAACAGAAAACTCAGAAAGATATTAAATCCATGTTTTGTACCACGTGAGGAGCTTCCTCGCCATCTTAGCTGCCGCACATCTAGCATTTCCTAACATCTTTTCAGGAACTAGTCGTTTCCATGAGACGCAGCAACGTGAAGATGACAGCACGTCACATTGCGACCACTCCAAAAACCTTTTTGTTTTAATTTTTTATTTAGTACAAAAAGTTGTCACCTAATGTCATGTCTTTTTGTCCCTTTAAAAAACTTTTTTGGAGTGCTGCCATTTCCCAGTGTTTCTTGAACTTGGGATTTAATTTGAAGTTAATGTCATATGGCAGAGCACCCAGCTATTAAAATGCCCATGTTACCCACTCAACTCAAAGATATTAAATCCATGTGTTCTCTGGTTTTTGTAGAACCACCTGCAACTGGACACTGACATATTAGATAACACTTTTCCCCGAATCAAGAACAAAGAAAATATCTCCAAGAGCAGGTTAATAAAAAAATATATGGTGGTGTTTTGTATAAGCTACCCTGTAAAGTTAAGTGTGGAAACATTGCTAGCTAGTTATCGCATAACCCATTCATAGACGCTAACTGCTTTAGTGTCCTTTGATGACGTATCTTCTGTTGAATTCCACCTTGTAGTGCAGTCTTGTTTAGGCCTCAGCTCAGGCATCCACATCTGGCGTTGTGTAGACTTTAGTTTTTCAGCACCTACTGTGCTCCTGTGGAAGCATTCCACAGCTGCTTTCACTTTGTCCACAGTGGGCTTCATCAACTTTAGAGCATCTCTTACAATCAGGTTGATTGTGTGGGCAAGACATGGATGATGGGTCCATTTTAACATTTTCATGGCTTTGGTTATGTTAGCTGCATTGTCGTTAACACAACAGACTACTTTTCCATCTACTTGTCATTCTCTGGCCACTCAACAGTTCCTCTGCCAAGTTATCTGAGGTGTCTGTCGCTGAACTCAAAGCAGTCCAGAAGACAGACATTGAAAAATCTTCAATGAAGTGACATGGTGGTGGTCACCCTTAATGTCCAGCAGTCAGTGGTAAGGCTAACTGCAGTAGCTTTTTGGACTCTTTCCCGCACTGAATCCTGTGTGCTCTTGTACAGTCGTGGAATAAGTGACTTTGAAAGGGTTTTCCTGCTGGTAATTGTATACATTGGATTTAGAGTACTGCTACAATTTCTAAAACCTATATCCTCCACAAATGAAAATGGCTGGAAATCGGTGGCAATCATTTTAGCCAATGCAATATCAATTTGGCCTTGTTTTGCTACAGACATAGACTTTGGCATAAAGTGGTCCATAGAAGACTGCATTGCTGTGGGTCGCGGAGTAGGCCTACTTGACTGATTGGATACATCTCCACGTGTGGAGGTGCTGGATCCACCACTATCACTAGCAGGCCCGCTAGTTTCTCAAAGCTCCGCTACAGCTAGCTTCACAGTTGGGTGCACAGTTCGCATATGCCGGTGTAGGATGTGCATAGAACCGGCTTTATATGGGATTTTGTTTTGGCAAATTCTACACTGTGCTCTAACATTGTCTACATTATTAAAATGCATCCAAATGCTACTGTGCTTCAGACTAATTTTCCAGCTGTTGTTTTCACAGCTGTCCTTCCTCTCTCTACTCGGCTGCTAAGTGTGTGACTGAGTGAGTTGGCTCGGCCCTCCTTCACGCATCTTTGGTTGACACTGTGTCTGATTGACAGGAACAACAGGTGAGAAGTGTGAGAAGACAGCCAGAACGAATCTGTGTACGCTTGAGCAATTCTATTATTATTTTAAAAGTTATTTGAATTAGTTAATTATATTCATATCAATTGTTTTATACGTTTATAAATAGATTCGGGTCTTCTGATATGCGAGCCGGCTCCCAAAGTTCACCTACAAGAGCCGACTCGTTCGCGAACGACCCATCACTAATAACTGGAGAGGAAGTGTAGTTCGTCAACTGGATGCACACACAGCTTGTGGAACTGTGCAAAACTACTACAGTAAGTATCTTTATTTGAAAAACATTTTTTGCTGACATGACAGATAAGCGGCACATCAGCATATGTTTCGTAAACAATAATTAGACGTTTCTAAACCTTTAAACACAACACACATTGTAGTTCACATCGAGCCAACCGTGGGCGAATGTAACCGCTAAAAACTATACTCTGTAATGTTAAGTGTTTTCGAGAGCTGGCTAGTTATCACATTCAATGTACATAGTCAGACCATGCGAAGTTGCATACATGCAACAGACAGTCCTGAAACTAGTCTAGATGTGTTATGAATTAGCTGAGAAATCTCAACTCCAGGTAGATCCATAACTACCTGGAGTTGAGATGTGTCAGCTAGCTTCTGTACGTACTAGTTACATGTGACTAGCTAACGTTAGCAGCAGGTCAGACATTAAGTTTCATAAAAACTATGACAATCGCTTGCAAGCTACTATACATACTATCAAAACGAAAACAGATTAACAAAATAACCAGCAAGTTACGTGGCGACTGGTACGTAGCTAGTAACCGCTAGCTGTTTAAGTTAGCTAACAGGCCGAATATATTATGGCCTTGCACACTTAACGTTACTTGCTTCACTCACGGACTGTGGACGTGACATTATTATAGTAAGACTAAATTACCTAACACGTTACAGTAGCTAGCTTGAACCAAATGTTTATCAATCAATCAAAAAACGTTTATTCATTTCAAATCAGATTGGCTAATAAAGTTTGAGCTTGTAACTCACCTTAAAAGTAACTCGTCCAGTTGTCCCATAGTGTCAAATCCCCCGCAACTCTCACTTTTTACAGGGCTGCAAAGACGGGACTCCCCTTTCAGCTTTGGAAAATCCAGTCTAAGGCATCGTTTTTCTTCTTCGTGTAGTTTTCCGGCAGACTAAATTCTTTGGTCGTTTTTCTTCTTCGATGAGATTTAACGGCGGTTGGCATCCAATAAATGTTGAATTACCGCCACCTACTAGAATGGAGTACAACTCCCTTATACTTTGCTTGATTTAAAAAAAAAATCAATCTAAAACTACACTCACAAAAATAAAAAATAAAAATATATATAACAGCCTTGAAATAGTGGAGTATAGTGTTTATTTTATATCTATATATAAACACTATACTCCACAATTTAGTCCTACTTCAGGCCAACAGCCTTGAAAGGATGGGACACCACCACTCAAAACACCCTGTAACTCTGACGTCAGGTCTAGCACACCCAAACACCTCTCTGCACCTGCCACCACAACATCAATTTTCTGCAACTTTATGTTCCATCCCGATAGTACAGTTGATCACCATTGCTATAAATGCACAAAATTCAATCTTACTGAAACATATATCACTTGTTGGTTTATCACTCTGTACTGGTACAGATCTACTACTCACACCACTCCTCTTAGGATCCCTCCCCATTGACCCATCTTCCTCTACTATCTTCACTGCCTCAGCATATGACAACTTCTGCACTACTCGAACCCTGGAAACCTCAACCTGCCTCTCTTGCACCAGACATTTCTGATCCCCAGCCCCAACCCCTACAATTAACACATACCACTACTTTCCCCAATGATACACATTCCTTTGTCTCATGCCCTTTTGCACATTTCTCACACCTAGGAACCTCCCTCCTACACACTGCTGCAACATGCCCATAAGCTTGACACGTGTTAAGACGTAATGTATTTGGCACAAAAGCTCATACAGCATAAGTTATATATCTTAACATCACGTTGTCGGGGCAAAGAGTCAACATCAAAACTCAAAACAACAGACAATGACTTCTGTTTCACCACTCATGCCACCCTGTCTGAATCACACCAAACAATGAGCATCACAAACACCTGGAATCTTCACCTTTAGCTTTCACATTTACCACTACCCGAGTAATCACTCCTTTCAATGGCACCTTTTTCTCTAGAGTAAAAATATTCACATCTCTTGCCCCCATTCATTTAACGTGGAGCAGCTGCTCCATCTGACCAGCAGAAACACAAACAATTATCACAAGACCACTTCTGTTTACCCTCACCAATTCCATAGCACCCAATTCTGTTTTCACCCACCCTGAAACCACAAATGAATCAGCCAAAAGGCAAGGGTCCACTTTTTCCAAAAACTTCAAGCCTACTGTCACAGACTCATCTTTATCCTGACCCTCGGTGCAAGCCTCAGGCTCCAAGAACTTCACCACACCTACCACCTCCAATGCTTCACCCTCATACACTTCCATTTCTCCTCCAGTCTTCAGCTCACACTGCTTACACTTTCTACCATTCTTCTTTTAACAAACAATTTTCCTTTTCCTGCCATTTTTAACCAACTCAAGCAGGCCAGGTCATCTGATACAGCACTCCATCACTCTCCTTCTTGATCAAATAGCCCTTACACAGCCTGGGGATGTGTTTTGGGTCATTGTCCTGTTGAAAAACAATGATAAACCCACTAAGCACAAACCAGATGGGATGGCGTATCGCTGCAGAATGCTGTGGCAGCCATGCTGGTTAAATGTGCGAGCTTCATTGTGGGAACCACACATGCGGAAATCATCCGTTCACCTACTCCGGGTCTCACAAAGACACAGAGGTTGGAACTAAAAATCTCACATTTAGACTCATCAGACCAAAGAACTGATTTCCACTGGTCTAATGTCCATTGCTTGTGTTTCTTGGCCCAAGAAAGTATCTTCTTCTTATTGGTGTCCTGTAATAGTGGATTCTTTGCAGCAATTTAACTATGAAGGCCTGATTCACGCAGTCTCCTCTGAACAGTTGATGATGAGATGTGTCTGTTACTTGAACTCTGAAGCATTTATTTGGGGTGCAATTTCTGAGGCTGGTAACTCTAATGAACTTATCCTCTGCAGCAGATGTAACTCTGGGTCTTCCTTTCCTGTTGCGGTCATCATGAGATCCAGTTTCATCATAGCACTTTATGGTTTTTGCGACTGCACTTGAAAAAACTTCCAAAGTTCTTGAATTTTTCCGCATTGACTGACCTTCATGCCTTTAAGTAATGATGTACTGTCGTTTCTCTTTGCTTATTTGAGCTGTTCTTGCCATAATATGGTCATTACCAAATCAAATGATCTTCTATATACCACCCCTACCTTGTCACAACACAACTGATTGGCTCAAATGCATTAAGAAGGGAATTAATTCCGCAAATGAACTTTTAACAAGGCACAACTGTTAATTGAAATGCATTCCAGGTGACTACCTCATGCAGCTGGTTGACAGAATGCCAAGAGTGTGCAAAGCTGTCATCAAGACAAAGGGTGGCTACTTTGAAGAATCTCAAATATATAATATATTTGTTTGTTTAACACCTTTTTGGTACTACAAGATTCCATATGTGTTTTTTCATGTCTTCACTATTATTCTTCAATGTAGAAAATAGTAAAAATAAAGAAAAACCCTGGAATGAGTCAGTGTTATATACACACTACATGGTCAAATTAGTGGATTCAGCTATTTCAGTCACATCCATTGCTGACAGGTTTATACAGTCGAGCACACAGCCAAGCATTCTCCATAGACACACATTGACAGTAGAATGGTCTTACTGAAGAGCTCAGTGACTTTCAATGTGGCACTGTCATAGGATGCCACCTTTCCAACAAGTCAGTTTGTAAAATTTCTGCCCTGCTTGAGCTGCCCCGGTCAACTGTAAGTGCTGTCATTGTAAAGTGGGAACATCTCGGAGCAACCGCGAAAAGGTAGGTCACACAAGCTCACAGAACTGTACCGCCGAGTGTTGAAGCACATAGCTCGTAAAAATCATCTGTCTTCGGTTGCAACACTAACTACCGAGTTCCAAACTGCCTCTGGAATCAACGTCAGCACAAAAACTGTTAGTCGGGAGCTGATGGAGGAATAATGATCTGGGGCTGTTTTTCATGGTTCAGGATAGACCCCTTAGTTCCAGTGAAGATAAATATTTAACACTACAGCATACAATGACATTGTAGATGATTCTGTGCTTCCAACTTTGTGGCAACAGAGATCGGTGTGGAAGAGCTTTACTGGCCTGCACAGAGCCCTGACCTCAGCTCCATCAAACACCTTTGGGATGAATTGGAACACCGACTGAGCTAGGCCTAATCGCCCAACATCAGTGCCCGATCTTACTAATGCTCTTTCGGCTTAATGGAAGTAAGTCCTCGCAGCAATGTTCCAACATCTAGTGGAAAGCCTTCCAAGAAGAGTGAAGGCTGTTCTCGCAGCAAAGAGAGGACCAACTCCATATTAATGAACTTGATTTTGGAATGAGAAGTTTGATGAGCAGGTGTCTACATACTTTTGGCTATGTAGTGTACAACATACCCCACCACCCCTTCTCACTACTTTGGCACCAACAGATCCTACAACAGGCCGTCGGTCTGGTTGGCTGGAACGCCTTCTCTCAAAACCCACTGTAGTTCTTCTGCACCAAAATCTGACACCCATAAACTTCTCTGCTGCTGCTACTATCAACCAAACTTTCTGGGATTTCCTTTCCATCTGTGCGGTACAATTAATGACCATAGCAATAAGCACCAAGATGGCAACCTTACTAAAGCACAAACTGTTTGTGTCACTGACCTACTACTCACAGGGATCCTCTCAGGCTCCTTCACCCTTTGCCCACAATCCTCTACTTTCCCCACTGCCTCAGCATATGATGCTTTCTGCACTGCTCTCACCCTGGATACGTCAACCTGTCTCACTTGCTCAGGTCATTCCTAATCCCCCAGCAACATGAGCAACCCCACAATTGAAACACACCACTTTTTCACCGAAACTACACACGCCTTTGTCCCATGCCCTCCTGCACACTTCTTACACCTCGGAATCTCCCTCCTACATACTGCTGCAACATGACCATAAACTTGGCCCCTGAAATAACTTAGTAGGATTGGAAAACAAAAGCTTTCACGGAATAACTTCGATACCCTAGCATGACTATATCTGGCAAACCCTCTGCATCAAAACTCAGAAGGACAGTCTCGCGCTCCTCGCCAACCCTGTCTGCGTCCCACAAAACTTCAGTCGATCCACACTCAACGCCTCCGCAGTTATCACTCCTTTCAGCGGCGCTCTGATCTGGAGAGAAAGGAGCACACAGCTTTAGTCCCAAGTCGCGAAACACGCAATGCCCTCTCCCTCTGAGCAGCAGACACACACACACACACACACACACAAAAAAATCATAAGTCAATTTCTGGATACTTAGACCTAATTGACAGATCCCAGCTCCTTCACTCGGCTTCATACCACAAATAGATTGGCCGAAAGGCATGGATCCACTTTCTTCACAAATCATACTCCAACTGGGCCAGAGTCATTTTGAACATTTGCTTGATAGTTGGAGCAAGGCTCAGAAGCCTTGACCTCACCTGTCGGCACAGGTTCTTCCTATTCACTTTTGCCAGGTTCAATTTCCATTGACTGCTCAGGGTTTTCAGGAGAGGAGCATCCATACCCCTTATTCCACATTTTGTTGTGTTACTGTCGGAATTCAAAATGTATTAAATAACAAGCGAGTGAGAACATGCTTTTAGAAATGTTTGCAAATGTATTGCAAATAAAATACAGAAATATAACATTTACATAAGTATTCACACACCTGAGTACATTTGGCAGCAATTACAGCTGTGAGTCTTTCTTGATAAATCTACAAGTCCTTTCCACACCTGGATAGGGCAACATTTGCCATTTATTATTTTCTAAATTCTCTGTCAAATTGGTTGCTAATCATTGCTAGACAACCATTTTCAGGTCTAGCCATAGATTTTCAACATAATTTTACTCAAAACTGTAACTCGGCCACTCAGGAACATTCACTGTCTTCTTTGTAAGCAACTCCAGTGAACATTTGGCCTTGTGTTTTAGGTTATTGTCCTGCTGAAAGGTCAATTAATCTCAGAGTGTCTGGTGGATAGCTGACTGAACCAGGTTTTCCTCTAGGATTTTGCCTGTGCTGAGCTCCATTCCATTTATATTTTAACCTGAACAAGTCCCCAGTCCTTAATGATTACAAGCATGCACATAATATGATGCAGCCACCACTATGCTTGAAAATATGGAGAGTGGTACTCAGTAATGTAATCAGTAATGTGTTGTCTTGGATTTGCCCCAAACATAACACTTTGTATTTCGGACAATTATTTTTGCATTATTACTTCAGTGCCTTGTTGCAAACAGGATGCATGTTTTGTAAATGTTTTATTCTGTATAGGCTTCCTTGCATTCACTCTGTCAATTCGCTTAGTAGTGTGGAGTAACTACAATGTTGTTGACCCACCCTCAGTTTTCTTATCACAGCCATTCAACTCTTTAACTGTTTTAAAGTCACCATTGGCCTCATGGTGAAATTCCTGAGTGGTTTCCTTCCTTTCTGGCAACTGAGATTGGAAGGAGGCCTGTGTCTTTGTGGTGACTAGGTGTATTGATACACCATCCGGAGTGTAATTAATCAACTTCACCATGCTCAAAGGGATATTCAAACGTCTGTTTTTTTATACCAATCTACCAATCTTGGCGATGCATTGGAAAACCTCTCTGGCCTTTTTGGTTGAATCTGTGTTTGAAATTCACTGCTCGACTGAGGGACCTTACAATTATCTGTATGTGTGGGGTATAGAGAGGTATTGATTCAAAAATCATGTTCAACACTATTATTGCGCACAGAGTCCATGCAACTTATTATGTAACTTGTTAAGCAATTTGTTTTAGGCTTGCCATAACAAAGGGGTTGAATACTTATTGACTCATGACATTTCAGGTTTTCAAGTTTAATTAATTTGTAATGCAATTTGAAAAACACAATTCCCATTTGACATTATGGGGTATTGTGTGTAGGCCAGTGCCAAAAAAAATATCCATTTAATTCATTTTAAATTCAAGCTGTAACACAACAAAATGTGGAAAGTCAAGGAGTGTGAATACTTTCTGAAGGCACTGTTATTATCTTTCCTGTACCTGACTCAAAGGAGAAAGTACACGGCTTGTATTTCGCAGACGTCGGTTTGTAAGATTTGTACTTCACACCCTTCTTTCGGGCCTCGCGTAACGTCTCCATCCAGTAACTGGTTTCCGGGTCACAGCGGAGAGAGGATGGAGGGTGGTCTTTTGACCAAACCAGAAAACCCCTGTAACAGTTTAAGCCAATCATACCCTAAAAGGCATTCATTGAATCATGTTATTCTTAGTCAAACCAGTTACTACTTACTGTTCAGTCAGGAAATACACATTTTGATGTAAAAGAGTGAAATTACTTTGACAGGGTGAGATTCTCAATTAATGAATGAACTATTTCATGTTGTCTTGCCTTCCCTGTGGATAGTTTGATGCAATGAAATACTTGTGTTTCTTCACGTCAGTAAGAAAAGATCAGCAGTTTACCTGTGCCACATCCCCCAGGACTGTAACCAGAGAGGATGAAGTGAAGCGAGAGGGTTTAGTCCGCCAAAAAAACACAACACTTTTATGGAGGTCAATGAGTGTCGAGTTTGGTGAACAAAAAATGTATTTTCAAATTTGCTACTTGAGGCTCATTTGATCTAATAGAAGTTTAGTAATCCTTAGGTTGTTATGAATGCAGTGATATAACTGAATACACACGGCATTTCAGCAACTTAAAAAATAAAAAAACGTACGGAGTTGTGCTGGTTGTTCACGTGTACCTGCCCTCTCATTGGCCAGTGGTCCCACCTCCCATCCCGCCTGTCTTCCATCTTTGAGGACTTGTATTTCCATCACTAGAGAGGTCACTCGACTATCTTAGATCATCTTTGCTGTAACATAACATCCCGATTAGAGGGAGGGCAGGAGCCGCTCACAGGTAGGCTTGAAAGTTGATCAGGACCCGGGAAAGAAAGTAAGCCTGAAACATTTGTAAAAAATTATATTACATGGTAATTATTAACACTAGTGCGTAACCGGACTATGTAACTAGGACTCTTTAAAAGTAGGGTGATAAGAAAATAAAAGCTGAGGGTGTAAAATCAGCTTAAAATCCAAGTTGCGAACAAGCCAACAACCGAGTGGCTGCTGATCTGACTTCTCTGGACCCCTCTTCCCGACAGCTAAAGGTCAGAAGTTCTGCGCATGTGCGGAATTCTCTACTTTATGCAGTCTCTGCTCTACTTGTTCGGCTGCCCAGAGAACAGGCTACTCTGGTGTATGGTGGATTAGCTGAATGAATGTATGCAAGATCACATAATGAGTGTATTCTACATAACAGAGCCAAATATAATAGCATAGTTGTACAAAAAAACATTTCTTCTGAGATTTCAGGATGATTGTGCGGCCGGTCACTTCTTTTTCTCATGCGGCCAAAACTCAACAGTGCGTGCCAAGAGGCAAAATATGTGCTGCGATTTAAACAAAATGCAGGCGTGCCACAGTTTAACCATCTAATTTAAAATTTGCTCACTGTACATAGCTAATTCAAAACACTACTGTATGTCTATATGCTAGGCCTACTTTGAAACAACATCGTAGTCTATATAACTTAAGAAGATATTAAATGCATATGCCCATGATACTGATTGTGGTCAAATAATTGTCATGAAGATGCTGCATGGACATTTCACCAGTAAAACTTGAAGAATTGTCATTCACGACTTGACAGTGAGAAATTTGAAGGGTGGGTGACAACAAAGATTTGTGCGTAAAGTAGGCCTAGAGCCTCTAGAGGTAAAGTAACACATGCACAGAATGTGATTTGGAGCTCTGGGGAAAAGGGATCCAGGGGGCCGGGTCTAGGGCGGTTCGGTAGCCTCCAGATATGCAGCCTCCTCAGCAACAAACACACCACTGAGCTATACAAACTAGACCGAGGACCTTCCGTTGTTTTCATTGTAATCTACTTACGATCGCATACAGTGCTTTTGGAAAGTATTCAGACCCCTTGACTTTTCCCACATCTTGTTATGTTACAGCCTTATTCTAAAATGGATTAAATAGTTTTTTTCTCTTATCAATCTACACACAATAGCCCATTGTTGGGTTCACCTTGGGGTCATGTTAGGGGCTGTACCAAATGTTTGATGTATTATAATAATTGATTGATAATTGATTATGCTTATGTTGTATTAATCCCTCTGTATAGGGTCCTATACTACAGATTAACAATATATACAATCTTTATGATGTTTATTGTTCCATAGACTTTTCTAGTCTCTGCCTCTTATAAAGAAACAGTCTGAGAGATTTGTGACTGTGACACAGAACTCTGCAGGGGAGTGTAATAGATAAGAGACTAGTAAGACATTCCACTATAAATCAACTTGGGGAGTGGACATTTACTGCTGAGCCTTTAGATAACACTGAAACTCTTGTTTGTATAGTTGTGTAGGCATGGGTTTGGTCTCATGAGTAGAAGGTAATGACATAGGCAGTGTCACCCCTTAGATATGACTGCAGGCATAATAAAACAACTCGGACCCTTGTCTATTTTGCAGAACTTACTCGGAAACATGCTACAGGTTTTTAGAAATGTTTGCAAACGTAAAACAAATGAAAAACTGAAATATCACATTTACTTAAGTATGCAGACCCTTTAATAAGTACTTTGAAGCACCTTTGGCAGCGATTACAGCCTGGAGTCTTCAAGCTTATATTTGGGGAGTTTTTCCCATTCTTGTCTGCAGATTCTCTCAAGCTATGTCAGGCCGTATGGGGAGCGTCACTGCACAGCTATTTTCAGGTCTCTCCAGAAATGTTCTATCAGGTTCTGGCTGGGCCAGGCCACTCAAGGACATTCAGAGACTTGTCCTAAATCCACTATTGCGCTGTCTTAGCTATGTTCTCAGGGTCGTTGTCCTGTTGGAAGGTGAACCTTCTACCCAGTCTGAGGTCTTGAGCTCTCTGGAGCAGGTTCTCATCAAGGATCTCTCTGTAGCTTGCTCCGTTCAGCTTTTCTTCGATCCTGACTAGTCTCCCAGTCCCTGCTGCTGAAAAACATCCCCACAGCATGATGCTGCCACCATGCTTCACTGTAGGGATGGTGCCATGTTCCAGATGTTACACTTGGCATTCAGGCCAAAGAGTTCAATCTTGGTTTCCTCATACCAGAGAATCTTGTTTCTCCGTCCTTTAGGTGTCTTTTAGCAAACTCCAAACAGGCTGTCATGTGCCTTTTACTGAGGAGTAAGACTGCTTCGGTCTGGGCACTCTACCATAAAGGAATGGTGGAGTGTTACAGAGATGGTTGTTCTTCTGAAAGATTTTCCCATCTCCAAGGAGGAACTCTGGAGCTCTGTCAGTGTCTATCGGGTTCTTGGTCACCTCCCTTACCAAGTCCGTTCTCCCACGATTGCTCAGTTTGTCCGTCCGGCCAGCTCTAGGAAGTGTCTTGGTGGTTACAAACTTCTTCCATTTAAGAATGATGGAGGCCACTGTACTCTTGGGGAACTTCAATGCTGCAGAACTTTTATGGTACTCTTCCCCAGATCTGTGCCTCGAGACGAACCTGTCTCGGAGCTCTATGGACAATTCCATCGACCTCATGGCTTTTGGTTTTGCTCTGACATGCACTGTCAACTGTGGGAACCTACACAGGTGTGTGCCTTTTCCAAATCATGTTCAATCAATTAAATGTACCACAGGTGGACTCCAATCAAGTTGTAGAAACAGCTCAAGGCTGATGAAATGAACCAGCATCCACCTGAGCTCAATTTCGAGTCTCATAGCAAAGGGTCTGAATACTTATGTAAATAGGTTATTTCAGTTTTTTATTTTTAATACATTTGTAATCATTTCAAGAAACCTGCTTTCCCTTTGTCATTATGGGGTATTGTGTGTAGATTGATGAAGATTTAAAAAATATGTTATCCATTTTAGAATAAGTCTGTAACGTAACAAAATGTCGAAAAAGGGAAGGCATCTGAATACTTTCCGAATGCACTGTATGCCAATCAGTGGTTGTCTAGATCCGGTTTTAGAGAGTCCATAACGCCTGCGCATTAGCACTAGAGCAAGCATGAGCAGATGCTACTTCACCACCTCATCCAGAAACATGACAGACATTGGATGAATATGAAATTGATAATCAATGAGGGGCTATGCGTTCTGTGGAAAATAATGCACTACGTGGAATGTGTGTGCCACACTGCACTAGCGGAGTGGCACACATCTTCCAGAGAGTTGCATTATTTTCCAGAGAACGCATGGAGTTCTGAGTTTATTGTCCCGCTTATACCACAGTTAAATTGAACACATTTGCTGCTAGAAATGTGTTCAAAATCCACAGAAGAAGTTGCATTGGTAATCCAATCAAATCAAATCAAATTTATTTATATAGCCCTTCTTACATCAGCTGATATATCAAAGTGCTGTACAGAAACCCAGCCTAAAACCCCAAACAGCAAGCAAAGCGAACAAACAGACTTGCCAGATTAGCTAACCAAACCATCAGTCCTGCTAGCTTGCTATTATGAAAATACAATTAAACAATACCATATTTCATATTTTCAATTTGACGTTTGCTTTCAAAAGCAGCTCAAACATAGAACATGTAAGACTTTAGAATGAACTGTCTATCCATTGAATATTTCCGTGCATTATAGGGAATTAGAAAATGGGTGTGTCTAATCTTGAAAGTTTATTGATTAAAACCGCATTCCAGCAGTTGTCTATTCTACATTCCAGCAGGCGTCTATTCCACAAGTTACCACCGGCTAAAGCTATGACATTAAAACACCTATTTACTATGTTCCATCGACCGCACAATCCACTGTCTCACTGCCCAACCAGGCAATTTATAGACTTGATCTCCACCATAAAAAGCACATTATATCACACCTATTTTAGACCTACATTTCATTTTCAACAGAGGACATTTGTATAAACCTGTCTCTCTGACATTTGCAAAAAAAAAAATCTAGATTAAAATTACTTCTCCAGCTGTTGCATAGTAATGAACGTGTCGGGAGTCGGCATGAGACATGTAGGAAGGCAGCTTTTCTCAGTCAGTCGAAATCATGAATCAGCAGCATTTTTATGGCTATATACAAATACATATCAATAGAGAACAGGTCAAATGAAACGAAGTGCAGCTAGTTTGCAGTCTTTCCAGCTTATTTTTGAAGTGATTGTTTTAGCTGTGGTGTTGACTAGGTCCTCTGAACAACAGTGTCCTGGTGAGCGAGCACATTTTCTATGCCAGGTGAAATTGTGCATCATTAGCTCATTGCTATGGATGTATCCAAATAAATGTCACTGGGAAACAGCTTAAACAAATGCAAATGCAGCCACTTAGTTGTTATTCTGGCTGCACTGTTTGAGGTGACTGTAAGTTAGCCATAGTTGGCTAGCTAGCAAGCAAGGGATAAGAATGTTGCCAGCCAGTGTGGCAATAGAACATTTAGAACAAATGACTGGGTCGCGTCCATAGACTGTGTCGCCTCCACAGAACAAAAATACTTCATGACTGGGTAGTGTCTCTGTCAACCGAACCGATAGAACGAATGACCAGCCAGCTTTGGTAGCAACCCTAGATTTATGTCAGAACTATATCTTATGGAAGGATTAAATAGTATGAATAAATTAATCAAAATAACTTTTTAAAATGAAAATATGTAATTCATTATTTTAATATGTAACCCGTTGTATAACAGTGATAATAGCCTCGAAGCTGGTGTTTGGAGGATATATTGGCACGGTTTGCTGGCCCTCGACTTCATCTCGGGCTTAACAACACCCGTGCCAATATATCCTCCAAAAACCTGCTTCGAGGGCATTATCACTTAAATATCACTTAAATAATGCACACTCCATAATGCACGCTCTAGAATGCCTTTCAAGCCAATCAGAAACTAGTATTCAACAATGGCATGGTATAAAAATGTCTTATCTTTGGTTGTGAGTGAGTGACAATGTTTTTTGTGCAAAGGTGATGACTAAAGTGTCTTGTATGCAATTTAAACATTTCTCTATGGGGCTGTCTATGGGAATTGTATTTTTGGGCTTAAATTCAGCTAAACTGCAGTACCCAAAGTTGTCCTCTGGGTACAGTGGAAACCACGCTTCTAGACCAAAACCCTGGGGCCTTGAAACAAACAGTCCCTCGAACCGGGAAATAAATAATGATACGTCACCGGATGGAATACATTTTACTTTATTTGTTAGTCCTGGGCTGCATTCAGTTTGCTTCAACGTTTGCTATGTTGTGCGACGGTTTGTACTGAACCACATGTTTCCCCAAAATGGTGAGCAGCCTTTGAGGTACATTTGCTCCCGTTTGGTGGATATGGTGAGGTGTGGCCAGATCAATATGGGTGTGACCACCACATTGCATAATGTTATGTCGTACTGAACGCAACCCTGGTCACCCCCTGGATTATAACTGGGGCCAAAATGGCCTAGAGCAGTTAAACCTGTTGGCATCCTTGAATTAGAGATAACCCTATAGGAAATAATATTTGCAATGAGAATAAAATCCTCTAGTATTGGCCCTGTAGTCTATTTTCAATGGAGACCAATGGAGGCTCTACTAGCAGACAATTGAGCCTCTAGATGGTGCTGTTTGACTTTAGAAAGAACATCTGTGGGGATTATAGGCTGTGTTTACACAGGCAGCCCAATTCTGATAATTTCCCAATTATTATTGGTCTTGTGACCAACCAGATCAGATATATTGCCAATAATTGGGCAAAATATCAGTATTGGGCTGCCTGTGTAAATGCAGCCTAAGAATGGCATTTTCCACTTTCTTGCAAAATGGTTATACCGACAGAGGTCAGAATTCCTCATTCTTATTTTCAACAAGTATGTCTGAATTTCAAAGTGTGTCTTCTAAGACTACTGCCTAGGACCAATGGATGCTGAGGCACAGGGTTGAATTACAGTGCATGTCTTAATCAGGAGGTAGATGTGCTAAGGATGTGCTTATGGAAGGCTATCCACAGGTTAGTGAGCAGCCACTCATCCAGAGACAGACACTGATGTCTAGAACAGTGGGACAGTTGTCAGTCCTCTCTTTGCCTGGCTATGGGGTAGTTAGCAGTTGCACACACACATCTTCCCTCTAGAACTGATGAAGAATGTGCTGTGGAGGATCATAGGGTCATCATGACAATAATGTGTCAATACATGTGTAATGTATGTAGGCCTTTTGCTGAGTTGAATAATGGTTTCTCGGCTAGGGTCAATCAGAACTCTTTATTATGTTTAATTCAGTTGAGTATAATTTCTAGAAAAGTGAAACTAGTTTTTGGGCTCAATTTAAATAACACAAATAGATTGTAATTGTTTTTTTTTAAAGAGACATGTTGTAGAATAGAACTGCATCAAACCTGTTGATGTGTGAAGGACCTCATCTGCAGTGGCACTATTACTGGAAAGGAAACAGGATTTTTATGAACACCTTTTTAATAACAGGAGGAATAGGTCTGTTAACGGATCAGTTGCTGCAGCAAAGGGACAATGCCTGAGTTAATTACACAATGTAAGATGTAATGTATTCTCCCGGGCCATTAGGCATACATTTTTCTAAACCATGACATCTTGTTTATTAGCTTCAGTACAGTAAAATATAATGCTTTTTCTAAAGCTTTTGAAAATGACAGTGAAACAGGTGGAAATGTGGTGGATACCCCCACCCACTGGCTCAATTATCTAACCTATCTTTACAAACACCACCCACCGCCACCATGCAATCGGGCATGTGTGCACTTTCAACAGCAAATCACTTTCACTGCATGATCTAATGTGTGAACAAGCCAGTGTTTCCCCTATATGCAGTTAGCAGCAGCACCTTATTTTAAGTAATTGTTTTAATAATTTTTATTTATAGATGTATCTCCCAGGAAGACACCACCCCCCCAGGAAGAGCCCCCCTCCCGTGCAAACTCTGCCACCGCTGCTGAAAAAAATCCTGGGGGAAACACTGCAAGCTGTCAACTAGGTCAACGCTTGTCTCATATTTCACGCCTGGAAAGATCTAGCATGCCTGCATTATCTCAATTCCAAGCCACAGTGAATGGTTCCTTACAAATATGAGAACATAGATACACTTCTAAGATAGTCTTCCCTTGACATCATCATACAACACTGAGTTATGAGCATGCATATGACTAAACGCTAAGTTAATAGTAGGCATGCATATTTCAGTGTTTTCCCCCATATAAAACTCACATCCATCCAACCAGCTGAAGCCCACAAGACACCTCCAGACAGTTGACCCCTTTAACATGACAGCAAGGCAACAGCATTTCAACCAGTCTTTTATTTGGCATCCTATATGTCTATTTGATACAGGCTTGATCTTCATGTCAAGATTATTTTCCTCATGTCCCCTATGTACTGTTTAGCTCTATGGTCTCAAAATGCCTTGGTCTCCCACTTCCGTTAGCTGGAAGTGAACCTTGCTCTTTACGTTATAGTCTGTCAACCTTTGCACTTTGAAAAAGCTAAGGTAATGTAAATGCTGCCTTAGAGGAATTCATCATATCATTTACATCACATTCAGATGCAGGGAGCAACACTGAACGATGATCAACGGAGCGGCATAACATGCTGTGTTTCAGGGCCACTGAGCAGCTTGTGTGTGTGCGTGCGGGCCTGCGTGCGTGCGAGAGAGACCAACAAAAAGGGCCTCACTTTGAATGACTCATAACAAAGATCAAATATTTATTGACTTTAATGATTAATGTAGGACATTTCTATGAACTCAGCCGCAGCCCACGTTAAAATCTCTGTGGTGATGTGCTCGGTTTTTCATATTGTGTTGTTGTAGCTACAGTGCGAAAGCTAACACTGTAGGCACCATTTAAAAGGTGAAAGTTTGAAGATATCATCTCACCTTTTGCTGTAGAGCCAATGTTTTGTTTAAAAATAAAATGATTACAGCGCCTAGGCCCTTCTTTGACTATGTAAACTCATCATAATGACCCATAACAAATATTTGGTTTTACGGGCTCCTTTTGTAGTGAATGTTATGTTGAAGTATTGATTATGTCTTTATGTGATCTTTAGCTGGCACTTTATTTGGAGTATAGATCAGTAGATGGCAGTGGTTGGCCTTGTTAGCAGAGCAGAGCCCAGGATGAACGGAGCAATCAGAGGTCTCAGGAAAAAGAGTCCTGACAAACACATGGGCTACCACTAAGGAAGGAGGGCTATAATGTAGATCTGTTCTTTGAGGATTATGCAGTAAGCGCTGTCTGTAGCAGCTGATCATCCACAGGTTGAAATGTTTCAAATAGTTAAACTCGGATGAAAGACAGACCCCCATTCTGTCAACTGTATAGGGTAATGAGAGACTTGAATAGCAAAAATATAATGTTCTCTTGATTAAAGCGTGATGCTGAAGTGTGAAAGTGAAAATGTGCACAGTGAGAAAGGGGGAAAAAATATATATTTATTTTTTCTACATACTTAACTTGGGTGCAAAATAATAAACTTGTGACATAGCCCAATGACAAAGCGTCAATATAAATGTCAATATGTCAATATAAATGTCATTTTCGAAAGTTCAATTAGGAAGGCTGGTCTAAATGCTCGTTTAACTTCATCCAGTAAGCATAACGTAATTCACTTCATTTCCTAGTCTACAGGCATAGTGGGAATAAATACAAACGTTATTGACATATTGACATTTATATTGACGCTTTGTCATTGGGCTATGTCACAAGTTCTTATACCCTGATGAAGACAGCTTGTCTGTCGAAACGTTGGTTATTAAATTATTGCATCTGAGCTCCTAGAGTGTGGATTTTCTTTCCAAATGAATACAAATGTAACATCATCAGCATAGCATCTTGTTTCTTTGCCTCTTTTCTATTAGCCATGTGCAGAATGTCATTCACCTATTTATCTTAAAGAAGGGCTCTCCAACCCTGTTCCTGGAGAGCTACCGTACTGTAGGTTTTCAATCCAACCCCACTTGCAACTAAAGCATTGTTCACACTGCAGGCCTTAATGCTCAAATCATTTGGGGGGGTACTTTTTCTTCCCAATTTTGTGATATCCAATTGGTAGTTAGTCTTGTCCCCATCGCTGCAACTCCCATATGAACTCAGGAGAGGCGATGGTTGAGAGCCATCCGTCCCCCAAAACACGACCCTGCCAAATCGCACTGCTTCTTGACACACTGCTCACTTAACCCGGAAGCCAACCGCACCAATGTGTAGGAGGAAACACCGTACAACTGGCAACCGAAGTCAACGTGCTTGCGCCTGGCCCACCACAAGGAGTCGCTAGTGTGCGATGGGTCAAGGAAATCCCAGCCGGCCAAACCCTCCCCTAGCCTGGGATCGAAATGTAGTAACTCCTCTAGCACTGCGCTGCAGTTCCTTAGACCACTGCGCCACCCGGGAGACCCCTCAGTTTTGTTTTTCAAATCCATTTTGGACTACTGACTGTCCAAACGGCAAGTTACAAGTGACCAAATCATTTGTGTGTGTGTGTTCAGACAGCAGTTATTTGCTGACAAGGCTTTACTAATTCAAATCAAATTTTATTTGTCACATACATATATTTAGCTGATGTTATTGTGGGTGTAGCGAAATGCTTGTGTTCCTAGTTCCAACAGTGCAGTAGTATCTAACAATTTGAAAAAATGCACATCTAAAAGTAAAATAATAGAATTAAGAAATATATAAATGTTAGATTGACCAATGTCAGAGTGGCATTGACTAAAATACTGTACAATAGAATACAGTATATACATATGAGATGAGTAAAGCAGTATGTAAACATTATTTAAACATGATTAAAGTGACTAGTGTTCCATTATTAATGTGGCCAGGGATTCCAAGTCTATGTATATAGGGCATCAGCCTCTAAGGTGAAGGGTTGCGTAACTGGGTGGAAGCCGGCTAGTGATGGCTATTTAACAGTCTGATGGCCTTGAGGAAGAAGCTGTTGTTCAGTCTCTCAGACCCAGCTTTGATGCACCTGTACTGACCTTGACTTCTGGATGATAGCGGGGTGAACAGGCTGTGGCTCGGGTGGTTGATGTCCTTGATGATCTTTTTGGCCTTCCTGTGACATTGGGTGCCGCGTTGGGCAGACTGCAGCACCCTCTGGAGAGCCCTGCATTTGCAGGTGGTGCAGTTGCCGTAACAGGCAGTGATACAGCCGGACAGGATGCTCTCAATTGTGCATCTGTAAAAGTTTGAGTTTTAGGTGCCAAGCCTAATTTCTTCTGCCTCCTGAAGTTGAAGTCCTTCTTCACCAAACTGTCTGTGTGGGTGGAACATTTCAGATCATCAGTGATGTGTACGTCGAGAGAACTTGCAGCTTTCCACCTTCTCCACTGCAGTCCTGTCGATGAGGATAGGGGCGTGCTCCCTCTGCTGTTTGAAATACTTGGTCATAAAATATTGTCCTTTTTACCTTCCAAAAGTGTTCACTGGGATTATCGTCATGGCTTTGTACATCCCGCCCCAAGCAGACACCAAAAAGGCTCTCAAAGATCTTCATTGGACCCTGAACAAACTGGAGACCGCATTCCCGGAGGCAGCGTTGATTGTTGTGTGGGAAAACCGTGCTCCCAAATTATTATCAACACAACACTGTCTAACTCACGGAAATTCTGCTCTTGACCACTGCTACATGCCTTTTTTCGACAAGGGTATAAGGCCCTCTCCCGTCCACCTTTCGGGAAATCCGACCATGACTCCATCTTGCTTCTCCCCACCTACAAACAAAGACTCAAGGGAAGTTCCGGCGACCAGGTCTGTACAGCGTTGGTCTGACCTATCAGAATTCACACTCCAACACTGTTTTGATCACATGGACTGGAATATGTTCTGGGTTGTCTCTGGAGAAAATGTCAATGAATACGCTGACTTTGTCACCGGATTTATAAAAAAAATATATAGACGACATGATACCGAAAGTATATTTCAAATCCTACCTGAATCAAAAACTGTGGATTGATAGCAGCCTGGGGAAAACTAAAAAAGATTGATACTGCTTATAAACAGGGGATGGAGAACAGGGACAATAGTTTGGTTAAACAGTACAAATATGACTTATGCAGATCGATCAAGATGGCGAAACACAAGTATAGAGACAAAGTGGAGGAGCAATTCAGCAGGTCGGACACAAGGCGTATGTGGCAGGGGCTCCTAACAATCATTGATTACAAAAAAAAAAGCCAGCCACATCACGGTCACTAACGCCACCCTACCAGACGAGCTAAATACGTTTTTCTCAAGCTTCGAGCACAATGACCCTGAGCTGCCGAGGAGAGCCCCCGATGACAACGTGGGCTACACACGTCTCCACTGAGGACATATGTAAGTCTTTCAAAAGTGTTAGCGCTCACAAGGCTGCCGGCCCAGATGGCATCTCTAGGAAAGTAACTGAACTGAATGACTACTGACCAGTAGCACTCACTTCCTTCATCATAAAGTGCTTTGAGAGGCTAGTCAAAGACCATATCGCCTCCTCCCTCCCTGACACACTCCACCCTCTCCAATTTGCCTACCGCCCTGACAGATCCATGGATGACACATCGCCATTGCACTGCACACTGCCGTGACCCACCTGGACAAAAGGAATGCATATCTGAGGATGCTGTTCATCTACTACAGCTCGGCCTTCAATACCATAGTGCCCTATAAGCTCATTACATTGCTCACAGCCCTGGGCCTGAACTCCCTATGCAACTGGGTCCTGGACTTCCTCAAGGGCTGCCTCAGGTGGTGAAGGTAGACAATATTACCTCCTCGACACTGATCCTCAACACAGGGGCCCCACAAGGGTGCGTACTCAGACCCCACCTGTATTCTCTGTATACCCACGACTGAGTGGCCTCGCACAATTTCAACTCCATCAAGTTCGCTGATGACATGACAGTTGGACTGATCACCAACAACGACAAGATCGCCTACAGGGAGGAGGTAGGCACTCTGACAGCGTGGTGCCAGGTAAACAACTTCTCCCTCAACGTGTGCAAAACAAAGGAGCTGATTGTGGACCTCACTGTTGCAGTTGTTACTATGTATATTAACTTTTTGTTTTTTTACTTCACTCAATGATCATGCTGCTGCTCCCACTATGGTCATTCCACCCCACCCCGTCGACAGTCTTTACTCTGCCTCCAAACCAATGGACATATATTGATTCATCACTGCCACAGTTATTATTATGTAAATAGTGCTATTTCTATTGTTTTTATTATCATTTTCATTATTTATTTTACTAGTCCTGCATGTTGGATGATTTTAACTGTACCCTGCAATCACACCTGCAACCGTACATATGACTATTAAGCAATCTAAATGTGATTGGTCAAGACACAGACCAGAACGCAAAGAACCTTCAGCACTCCGATATAAGGGAAACATAGGCTTACATTGTGTGTGAGATGACAAATCTAGTCTCTGGAGTCATACAGCTCAAGTCCATATTAATTCACGAGTCATAGATGCTCGAAAATGACAATGGAAGCAGCTTATGGTACAGAAATTAACATTCACTTATCTGGCAACAGCTCTGGTGGATATTCCTGCAGTCACCAATTGTAATCTCCCTCAAAACTTGAGACATCTATGGCATTGTGTTGTGTGATAAAACTGTACATTTTAAAGTGCCCTTTTATTGTTCCCAGCACAGGTGCACCTGTGTAATGATCATGCCGTTTAATCAGCTTCCTGATATGCCACGGGTGGATGGGTTATCTTGGCAAAAGAGAAATTCTCACTAACAGGGATGTAAACAAATTGGTGCACAACATTTGAGAGAAATACGTTTTTGTGGAACATTTTTTTTATGTGCATGAACCATGGAACAAACACTTTACATGTTGTGTTTATATTTTTGTTCAGTGTATTTACTACAGTGAAGTGGGTCCAATTAAATGGGAGGAATGGTAGCCTATCCTAACTTGTTCTAGAGTATGAAATCATCATAGTAAAAAAAAGTGAGGGATTTGTTCTGCAATGATCATGGACATAAAACAAATAATTGGAAATAGATTTCAAATTATTTTAGAATGCAAAGATAAAATAAATAGATTTTCGCTCTTCTCACTAACAGCAAATGATTGCATCTTGTTATTATATTTAGCTACCTGTTTTATTTTATATTCCTCAATTGCACAGGGCTACTAGGCTACTTTTGCTTTCTTGCAATGCGAATACTTCAACCACTAGAAACTGTGAGTGCCCATGGTCGAAAGTTTGCAGGAGGATAAGCACATTCTCATGTCAAGTTATTTTCATAAATTACAACTTTTGCCTGAAAACTGGTGCACGCATGTTTTAGGGCATATTTTGTGCATAGGCTATGTTTATAAATGAGGCCCCATGCTCTCACCTGGCTGGCATAAACCAACTTTGAAAACACCCGTAAAATGGGAGAAACCAAATAACAATTGGCACGCACACAGTTGTTTCTAACTAAATAAATGTCTATTTATATGATAACCACCAGTACATAGCACACGTTTCAAGGGACTAGCAATAAAAAAGTTAGATTGGAAACAAGTCAAGTTTGTAGCAACCAATTAGTCTGTTTGTGTGGAGAGAAGTAGGCATATCATCCAAACTAATTATTTATGTGATTTGGGGCAGCAGGTAGCCTAGTGGTTAGAGCATTGGGCCAGTAACTAAGAAGTTGCTGGATCGAGTCCCTGAGCTGACAATGTAAAAATCTGTTGTTCTGCCCCTCCCCCTTCCAAACAAGGCAGTTAACCCACTGTTCCCCAGCAGGCTGTCATTTTAAATAAGAATTTGTTCTTAACTGGCTTGCCTTGTTAAATAAAGGTTAAATATTTTTTGGGGTATATAAACCCTGGATTGCTGATGCTATGTATTGGCCAGTGAGAGGCTTTGAAACCATTGGTTGGCCATATTGGCACTCCCCAGGAGAGCAGTCCTCCATTTTTATTTTATTTTATTTCACCTTTATTTAACCAGGTAGGCTAGTTGAGAACAAGTTCTCATTTGCAACTGCGACCTGGACAAGATAAAGCAAGGCATAAACAAACATACAGTAGAAAAAGTTTATATACAGTATGTGCAAATGAGGTAGGATAAGGGAGGTAAGGCAATAAATAGGCCATGTTGGCGAAGTAATTACAATATAGCAATTAAATACTGGAATGGTAGATGTGCAGAATATATATAATAATTAATTAATGTGCAAGTATAGATATTGGGGTGCAAAGGAGCAAGATTAATGAGGTAGTTGGATGGGCTATTTACAGATGGGCTATGTACAGGTGCAGTGATCTGTGAGCTGCTCTGACAGCTGGTGCTTAAAGCTAGTGAGGGAGATATGAGTCTCCAGTTTCAGTGATTTTTGCAGTTTGTTCCAGTCATTGGCAACAGAGAACTGGAAGGAAAGGCGGCCAAAGAAAGAATTGGCTTTGGGGGTGACCGGTGAGATATACCTGCTGGAGCGCGTGCAACGGGTGGGTGCTGCTATGGTGACCAGTGAGCTGAGATAAGGCGGGGCTTTACCTAGAAGAGACTTGTAGATGATCTGGAGCCAGTGGGTTTGGCGATGAGTATGAAGCGAGGTTCAGCCAACGAGAGCGCACAGGTTGCAGTGGTGGGTAGTATATGGGGCTTTGGTGACAAAACGGACGGACCTGTGATAGACTGCATCCAATTTGTTGAATATTGTGTTGGAGGCTATTTTGTAAATGAAATCGTCGAGGATCGGTAGGATGGTCAGTTTTACGAGGGTATGTTTGGCAGCATGAGTGAAGGATGCTTTGTTGGAAGCTGATTCTAGATTTTATTTTGGATTGGAGATGCTTAATGTGAGTCTGGAAGTAGAGTTTACAGTCTAACCAGGCACCTAGGTATTTGTTGTTGTCCACATATTCTAAGTCAGAACCGTCCAGAGTAGTGATGCTGGACGGGCATGCAGGTGTGGTCAGCGATAAGTTTTATATCATACATTTAGTTTCACTTGCAATCTTGTTGAACTCCACAGGATGTTTTTGTTCTGGTCAAGGGCAGTCAGGTCTGGAGAGAACCAAGAGCTAGATATTTTCCTGGTTCTACATTTTTTGAATGGGGCATGCTTATTTAAGATGGTGAAGAAGGCACTTTTAAAGAATATCCAGCCATCCTCTACTGACGGGATGAGGTAAATATCCTTCCAGGATACCCGGTCCAGGTCGATTAGAAAGGCCTGCTCACTGAAGTGTTTTATGTAGCGTTTGACAGTGATGAGGGGTGGTCGTTTGACCGCAGACCCATTACGGATGCAGGCAATGAGGTAGTGATCGCTGAGATCTTGGTTGAAAACAGCACAGGTGTATTTGGAAGGCAAGTTGGTTAGGATGATATCTAATAGGGTGCCCGTGTTTACTCATTTGGGGTTGTACCTGGTGGGTTCATTGATAATTTGTGTGAGATTGAGGGCATCAAGCTTAGATCGTAGGATGGCCGGGGTGTTAAGCATGTCCCAGTTTAGATAGCACCTAGCAGCACGAGCTCTGAAGATAGATGGGGGAGGGGGGCAGCAATCAATTCACATATGGTGTCCAGGGCAGAGGGTGGTGAGAGACTTGTTTCTGGAAAGGTGGATTTTTAGAAGTAGAAGCTCAAATTGTTTGGGTACAGACCTGGATAGCCTGCAGAGTGAGTTCTGTCTTACTATCTCTGCAGTAGATTGCAACACCGCCCCCTTTGGTAGTTCTATCTTGTTGAAAAATGTTATAGTTAGGGATGGAAGTGTCAAGGTTTTTGGTGGTCTTCCTAAGCCAGGATTCAGACATGGCTAGGACATCCGTGTTGGCAGAGTGTGCGAAAGCAGTGAATAAAACAAAGTTAGGGAGGAGGCTTCTAATGTTAACATAAATGAAAACCAGGCTTTTACTTTAGGAAGGATTGGAGCTAGGCACTGCAGGGCCTGGATTAACCTCTACATCACCAGAGGAACAGAGGAGGAGTAGGATAAGGGTACGGCTAAAGGCTATCAGAACTGGTCAGAACAGAGAGTAAAAGGGGCAGGTTTCTGGGCGCGATAGAATAGATTCAAGGCATAATGTACAGACAAATGTATGGTAGGATGTGAGTCCTTTGGAGGTAAACCTAGGCATAGAGTAATGATGAGAGAGATATTGTCTCTAGAGACGTTTAAACCAGATGATGTCACCGCATATGTGGGAGGTGGAACTAAATGGTGGGTTATGGCATATTGTGCAGGGCTAGAAGCTCTACAGTGAAATAAGACCATAATCAGTAACCAGGACAGTAATGGACAAGGCATATTGATATTAGGGAGAAGCATGCATAGCCGAGTGACCATAGGGTTCCAGTGAGTGGTTGGACTGGCTGGAGACACGGTGATTCAGACAGCTAGCAGGCCGGGGCTAGTAAGCTAGCAGAAGGGCCTTAGAGGGATGTCTCGACGGAGGAAAGTCTGTTTTAGCCTCCGCGTGCGGTGGCGTCGATACACCAGACGTGAGGAATTATTAGGGTTCCGAGTAGCAGAGGGGTCCAAGTCCATTTGGCAAAATAGGTATAGTGGCCCAAGAAATTGGCCGATGGATCTATTCAGATAACAGTCCAATATGCTCTAGACAGCTAGCGGGCCGCGGGTAGCAGGCTAGTAGATGGGCATTCAGGGGACGTTGCGATGTAGGTGCCAGTTGAGTACACCCTCGAGCAGATTACGTCGCAATGCAGTCGTGAAGGATAGGCGGGGTTCCGTGCCCTGTACCGGCAGTAGAAGGGGTCCGGGTTTTGTAGCTCAGGAGTGGCTGATGGGCATCTTCAGCTAGCTGGGAGAGTAGGCCTAGCATGGGCTAGCTCCAGGTTAATTGGTGCTTGCGTCGGGATAGATTTTAGCCAGGAGTAGTAACTCTGGTAGCAGCTAGCTAGCTGTGATGATCCAGTTGAAAAGGTCCAGAGCTTGCGGTAGGAATCCGGGGATATGGAGAGAAAATAGTTCCGGTATGCTCTGGTTTGAGTCGTGTTGTACAAACTGGCGAGAGCTTTCCGAGCTTAAGGTTAGCTGATGACCGCTAGCAGTGGTTAGCTGACTAGTAGCTAGTGAGCTGGCTAGCTACTGTTGGGGGATTCTGGTTCTGAGGTAAATAAAAATACTTTAGAAAAACAGATCCACACCACATTGGGTGAGGTGGTTTGCAGGAGAGTATTTTGAAGTTGAGGTTTAGAAAAAATATAAGAAAGATATGCGAAGAAAAATATATATACACGACAAGACGAAGGACAAAGACGTCTGACTGCTACGCCATCTTGGATTCTGATTCTCCATAGTAATGAATGGAATTCTACAGTATTTATATGAAATGTTTCAAGGAGTGGGGGCAGTAAAATTTGAACTTAATAAACATTTAACTTTCAGGTAATTTTTTAAATACAATAATATATTTTAAATGTTTATGTTTAGCTCACATAATATAATTTAAAAGTATTCTTTAAGGTGTCTGCAATTAGAATAAATGTGGCAAAAACAAATGTAGACATGAATAATGCATTTCTATAGCTTCCAAAATATTTTTTACAAATGTGGGGCAGTACCAAGATGGCCTTAAAATAGCGCCACCTGTCAGTCACCTAGTGTACTGTGTATATATAAATAATTGGTCCCAACAGGCTTGATTGTATTTCTACACGCCTCGGATATGCAGTCATTGCTTCACGCTGTGCGAAACCCAACTGGATTAGTTGATTATTATTTTTTCCCACACCAACTCCTGTGGACCCCATGGAGCTCAATGACCCACCCCAAGCATATCGTCAAATCACCTGTAGTACGTGTCCAACCACCCAGCAGATGAAACAACAATCTTCTGCTCTATTTTTTTGCAAAACAAATCTTCACAGCTATGGGTCACGACAACAGGTCAGATGTGTATTGATTAAACATCAGCTTCCTAGGTGAAGATGATTCATAACTCAGAGGAGGCCTCCGAAGACAATCAATCACACAATATCCACAGGAAGATTCAAACAAATAGAAAGCAGAGCTGGAGAAAAGGCTTGAGCCATCAGTCTGACCTGCAGGGCCTTGGGAAAGCGATCTACAGAAGAAGGCAGAGACACTGCAACAGGGGTAGTTTGGATCCTCAACACAACAAGCCTAATGGTAGTCCTTCTCATGACTCCCACATCCATTTTGATGGGCTGAGGGCAGATGCACCGACGGTCCGACACTGAACCAAAGCTCTTTCTAAATGTTGATATTCCTCATTTGTGATACGGTTTTGGATTCATTTGGAATTTAACTTTCATAAAAGCAAATGTTTTTCTTTTAAAAAAAGGTTAAAATGCAACACACCTTTTATAGGGTTAGTTCCCACATTTTTCCATGTTACAGCTCTTTTTTTTAACCAAAGACAGACGAATGAGAGATGGAGTACAACAAAAAATATATATACATCTTTCTTACATTTATGAATATTGAAAAATATAAATGTAGAATATATACCATTTTCGATTTGGCATGTTTATATTTTTCAATATTCATAAATGGATGTAAGAAATGTGTTATTTAAATCAAAATACTACTTACAGTTGAAGTCAGAAGTTTACACACACCTTAGCCAAATGCATTTAAACTCAGTTTTTCACAATTCCTGACATTTAATCCAAGTAAAAATTCCCTGTTTTAGGTGAGTTAGGATCACCACTTTATTTTAAGAATGTGAAATGTCAGAATAATAGTAGAGAGAATGATTTATTTCATATTTTATTTCTTTCATCACATTCCCAGTGAGTCAGAAATTTACATACACTCAAGTAGTATTTGGTAGCATAACCTTTAAATTGTTTAACTTGGGTCAAATGTGTCGGGTAGCCTTCCACAAGCTTCCCACAATAATTTGGGTGAATTTTGGCCCATTCCTCCTAACAGAGCTGGTGAAACTGAGTCAGGTTTGTAGGCCTCCTTGCTCGCACACGTTTTTCAGGTCTGCCCACAAATTTTCTATAGGATTGAGGTCAGGGCTTTGTTATGGCCACTCCAATACCTTGACTTTGTTGTCCTTAGCGATTTTGCCACCGCTTTGGATGTATGCTTAGGGTCATTGTCCATTTGGAAGACACATTTGCGACCAAGCTTTAACCTCCTGACTGATGTCTTGAGATGTTGCGTCAATACAGTGGGGCAAAAAAGTATTTAGTCAGCCACCAATTGTGCAAGTTATCCCACTTAAAAAGATGAGAGAGGCCTGTAATTTTCATCATAGGTACACTTCAACTATGACAGACAAAATTAAAAATAAGTATTTGGTCAATAACAAAAGTTTATCTCAATACTTTGTTATATACCCTTTGTTGGCAATGACAGAGGTCAAACGTTTTCTGTAAGTCTTCACAAGGTTTTCACACACTGTTGCTGGTATTTTCCTCCATGCAGATCTCCTCTAGAGCAGTGATGTTTTGGGGCTGTTGCTGGGCAACACGGACTTTCAACTCCCTCCAAAGATTTTCTATGGGATTGAGATCTGGAGACTTGAAATGCTTCTTACGAACCCACTCCTTCGTTGCCCGGGCGGTGTGTTTGGGATCATTGTCATGCTGAAAGACCCAGCCATGTTTCATCTTCAATGCCCTTGCTGATGGAAGGAGGTTTTCACTCAAAATCTCACGACACATGGCCCCATTCATTCTTTCCTTTACACGGATCAGTCATCCTGGTGCCTTTGCAGAAAAACAGCCCCAAAGCATGATGTTTCCACCCCCATGCTTCACAGTAGGTATGGTGTTCTTTGGATGCAACTCAGCATTCTTTGTCCTCCAAACACGACGAGTTGAGTTTTTACCAAAAAGTTATATTTTGGTTTCATCTGACCATATGACATTCTCCCAATCTTCTTCTGGATCATCCAAATGCTCTCTAGCAAACTTCAGACGGGCCTGGACATGTACTGGCTTAAGCAGGGGGACACGTCTGGCACTGCAGGATTCGAGTCCCTGGCGGCGTAGTGTGTTACTGATGGTAGGCTTTGTTACTTTGGTCCCAGCTCTCTGCAGGTCATTCACTAGGTCCCCCCGTGTGGTTTTGGGATTTTTGCTCACCGTTCTTGTGATCATTTTGACCCCACGGGGTGAGATCTTTCATGAAGCCCCAGATTGAGGGAGATTATCAGTGGTCTTGTATGTCTTCCATTTCCTAATAATTGCTCCCACGGTTGATTTCCTCAAACCAAGCTGCTTACCTATTGCAGATTCAGTCTTCCCAGCCTGGTGCAGGTCTACAATTTTGTTTCTGGTGTCCTTTGACAGCTCTTTGGTCTTGGCCATAGTGGAGTTTGGAGTGTGACTGTTTGAGGTTGTGGACAGGTATCTTTTATACTGATAACAAGTTCAAACAGGTGCCATCAATACAGGTAACGAGTGGAGGACAGAGGAGCCTCTTAAAGAAGAAGTTACAGGTCTGTGAGAGCCAGAAATCTTGCTTGTTTGTAGGTGACCAAATACTTATTTTCCACCATAATTTGCAAATAAATTCATTAAAAATCCTACAATGTGATTTTCTGGATTTTTTTCTCCTTTTGTCTGTCATAGTTGAAGTGTACCTATGATGAAAATTACAGGCCTCTCTCATCTTTTTAAGTAGGAGAACTTGCACAATTGGTGGCTGACTAAATACTTTTTTGCCCCACTGTATATCCACATAATTGTCCTACCTGATGATGCCATCTATTTTGTGATGTGCACCAGTCCCTCCTGCAGTAAAGCACCCCCACAACATGATGCTGCCACCCCCGTGCTTCACGGTTGAGATGGTGTTCTTCGGCTTGCAAGCGCCTCCCTTTTTCCTCCAAACATAATGATGGTCATTATGACCAAACAGTTCTATTTTTGTTTCATCAGACCAGAGGATATTTCTCCAAAAAGTACAATCTTTGTCCACATGTGCAGTTGCAAACCGTAGTCTGGCTTTTTTTATGGCGGTTTTTGGAGCAGTGGCTTCTTCCTTGCTGAGTGGCCTTTCAGGTTATGTCAATATAGGACTAATTATACTGTGGATAACAGATACATTTGTACCTGTTTCCTCCAGCATCTTCACATGGTCCTTTGCTGTTGTTCTGGGATTGATTTGCACATTTCGCACCAAAGTACGTTCATCTCTAGGAGACAGAACGCGTCTCCTTCCTGAGCGGTATGACGGCTGTGTGGTTCCATGGTGTTTATACTTGCGTACTATTGTTTGTACAGATGAAAGTGGTACCGTCAGGCATTTTGAAATTGCTCCCAAGGATGAACCAGAGGTCTACAAATGTTTTTCTGACGTCTTGGCTGATTTTCCCATGTCAAGCAAAGAGGCACTGAGTTTGAACGTAGGCCTTGAAATACATCCACAGGTACACCTCCAATAGGCTAATTGACATAATTTTAGTCAATCAGAAGCTTCTAAAGCCATGAATTTTCCAAGCTGTTTAAAGTCACATTCACCTTAGTGTATGTAAACTTCTGACCCACTGGAATTGTGATAGTGAATTATAAGTGAAATAATCTGCCTATTAACAGTTGTTGGGAAAATTACTTGTGTCATGCACAAAGTAGATGTCCTAACCAACTTGCCAAAACTACTGTATAGTTTGTTAACAAGATATTTGTGGAGTGGTTTAAAAACTAGTTTTAATAACTCCAACCTAAGTATATGTAAACTTCTGACTTAAACTGTATATTACCGAGTAAGTGGTGAAGCTTTAATGACACCAACTTTGCTTTGTACCACAGACAGATGAAACATTATGGAGTCTTAAATTAGGCCTGGGTGAAGCCAAAATGTCACAAACATTCCAACTTCAATTCATTATTTTTCAATTGTGCATAAAGATACATATGTCAAAAATGTCAATTCTTACTCCAAAGAACCATTCTATGGATTAGATTTTGTGAAAATCCCCTAAATTATGGTCTTTTTTTGTCCTAGTTTTGTGAGGAATCATCCTAAGGGACCCCCCAAGTTCATATTGGACAAATTCTAGGGAGAACCATTCTAAAGAGAAGCACTGGCATGATCTCCGAGCTGGCCATGAGCGTTCAGTGACACATAACCTTGCCCTGTCGCCACCCTCACCAGTGTGTCAGCTGATATTACTGTGATTGACGTTGACCCAGCACTCCAGTCCTATGAGTTTTGAGGCTCTGTATAACCTCGCCCTGACACACAGTCAGTTATAGAGGTTAGATGTGGGCCCTGGTACTGTGTATGATGAGGCTGTCTTCAGCTGTGCCCTGTATCCTATGGGAGACAAGAGCAAATGCTTTTGAAGCTTCATGTGAATAAGAATAGCACAATCCTGGTTTTAAAGTTTGGGACACGTAGGCTAGGGTTGTACAGTACATGAACACAAAGCTTTTTACCCTAGGTCATTTTGTTTATTTGTTTGCTCATTGTTGTCAATTCAGATGAATCTTGACATTGCCTCTGCAATCATTTGAATATCATGAACAGATTTGTGACAAATAGCTGCATATAACTAACTCAGTTGTTACCATTCCCTTTGTGAAAGATAAACAGTTTTACGTTCAAGCGCAAACCATGTCCAGAAACAAATATAAATGTAACTCTTTATATCGATGTTAGATAATTGAAGTGTGCACCATCCTTCCACATTGTGTATTGTAAAAAGCTTCAGAATAGACTGACTGGGCCCGCTCTGCCTGCCTGGGCCTGCTCTGCCTGCCTGCCTGGGTAGCCAGGGACAGAGCTGCATTAAAGATGGATGACAGACAGTAGAAAGAGGAGAGCTTCTGTTTCCATGATTCCCTGTTAAAATATGCAATGACCCGCACTGTAAACAAAACTGATATCATGAACATTACGTTTCAGAGTTAATGTTGTGTGCTGTGCTGGGTTACCCCTGCACTAAGAACATGCTTTGATATGCACATGCAAACAACCACTAACACTGTTCTGTGGGGAGTTCTGTGTGGTTCTTAGAATTATGACGGACCCCATATTGAAAAGATACAGGAATCTTGTTATATTCTTCTATATGTTCTACCTGGACCTTGTAAGTAATACACATGGCAGCAAATACACATACAGAATTCAGAGAAGACCCTTGTAATAACTGACTTATATGGATGCGTAACATTTAGACATAACAGAAATAAGGCATGTATTGTATAAGAGACTTGTAAGCTAAGCCTTCTAAGGTCTCACATGCATGGGACATTTCAAAGCACTTGCATTCCACTGTTGGACGTCATTGACACACGTAACGTCACACTTATTGAAGAAGAAGAAGAAGAAGGAGGAGGAGATGTAGGAAGGGGGAAAGTAGAAGGAGAGGAGGTGGAAGTGTAGGAGGGGGAGAAAGTTGGGGAGGAGGGGGAGTAAGAGAAGGAGGTGGAGGAGAAGAGAATAACAAGGAGAGGAGGAGGAGAAGGAGGATGTGGAATGACTTCGATAGCAGCAGTGAATCTATTTCATTGTTAAGTGGAGATCCTTCAACATCCATTCTCACCATAGCACATTGGTAGTAGTCAGTAGTGATGTTACGTTTGATTGCGGAGCTCTGAGGTGTGTGTCGAAATCGCTAAGCAGCTTTGAAGCAGTGTGCCGATTCCTGTATTAATTTATTATAAGTACATCATCAATGACGTCTAAAGCTTTGCTTGATCATATGCTTTCTTAAACCGTGTGTTGCGAAATGTGAGATCCCACTGATTTCGCCGTTGTTCTAGTGCTTTCTTCGATTGCAAGCTGCTTTCAACCAGCAACCTCTACTGGACACCATACTTACAAATATAGTTATAATTTTGTACATGTAGTTTCACCTGACCGGCAGTTTAGTAGGTAGAGTAGGGAACTTCATGGACAGAGTATGAGGTAGAATCCTGTTGATGGGACACTATTTAGATTTTTTAAAATGTGAAACCACACTTTCTGCACTGTTCAAATAATTTGTTTTATTAAGCTTCTGTTTTAAGCATCCTAAATAATGCCATAGATTCCATTTGGAAAAATAGTAAACTTGAAGGCAAAAAAGGGAAGCATGATGTAAGATGCAAACCTGGTATACCAACTGAATATAGGCTATGAAAGCAAACTACTTACAGTTGTGCCACAGCACTTCGATGAAAACAGTGGGGGAAAAAATGATATCTGAAAATGACATGCTGCAATTTATTTCTGACCAGAAGTTGTCACTAATGTGCATTCTGGCCCAATAAAGAAGCTCAGAGTAATGAACCATCTGACACAATTTGGTGAAAGTTCCGAGGCCTTCAGAAAGCCTCGGTTTCCCATCACTAGTAGTCGGTGACAACTATCAAAACTAAGCAGGGCTGGGCTTGGTTAAAACCCTGGATGGGAAGCCAAAGGCATAGCTGTAGATAAATCAACTTTCCAGTAGGAGGTGCTGCCCAGCCTTAACCATGGAAACTCATACCTGAGACTGTACTGTATATGCAAATATTGTATTTTTCTTATTGTAATTGTTTTCATAATTCAACATAAAAAAACATGACAAAGTAAAACCTATGAGGAAAGCATTTATTTGGAAGAGGTTACATTGTCAGAACATACACTTTTCTTATAATATTCATGTTGCTGCTGAAATTCAACCCGAGTTTGACTGCCTTTTCCTATAATTCTAGGAAATGCAATGCCATCTTGTGTCCCAGATGGGGACAGTAAAATCTAAAGTTTATATCAGATTTATGAATAAAACATGTCAGCAGTTAAGTGCAATGGTAATGTGCTCAGTTTTGTTATAGGAATCAATTATGAAACACCAAGAAGGATGCATGCTAAGGTGACTTCTCCCTATTGCCTTTTAAATGGGCTAATTCCCATAGTGCTGTGTAGGAGTTGAAAGGCGTTATATAATGCACCATTTGAAAGAGAAACTCACAGTATGAAACACAAGGCAAGAACTATTGAACCTATAATGGTTAGTATCCTCACTGCGAGTTTAAACTAAAGTCAAAGGCATCACTAGCTCTCTCTCATTTGTGAAAAGATGTGAGTTTCCTCATGACCTAGGGATTTTAATCATGTATGCCCAATGCGTTCAAGCACTGCTCTGTGGGTTTCTCTCTGTTTAACCATTTACATGACCTCAGCAGTGCAGGATCTAAATGATCTCAGAAGCTGCGGAGAAACACATGCCTGGAAATATTAATCATTGTTTAGACAGGGGTCTTCATTCAGTCGCTGGCATATGACAACAGTGTAGAATGCTGTATAACAACAGTAAACATAACAGTAAACAGACCTTCTTGGATCTAAAATCACAATACCTCATTCAATTTATTTTCCCCCTGAAAATGTAAGCTATGTAGGCAACAATATTAGAGTAGGCCATTTGTAAGTCAAAATAATTATTTAGATACTGATTATGTCATCCAAAGTGGACTTTGAGCATCAGTCATGAGGAGGTTGCAGTGCCCATAAGAGCACACAACTCTCTGGTGGTTGGTGGGATTATACCAGCAACTGGCATTGAAATACAGTACTGTGTGGCAAACCTCTGCAAGATTGGTTGTTGGTTGCAAAAAGAGAGTCCTGTCCTTTAGAAGGTAGCTTAGTTGTTGGCCACTCTCTGAAAATGATCCTTCGTTTGAATCTGATCCAGATTTTGTTAGGACAAGATACTTGGGCAGGTTAGGAGATACAGTGTATTTCTGTACATGTGTCTTGTCACTATCACCAGAGGGCAGGGAAGCTATTTAGACTTATTCCCACATTCATCTCCCCATTCCAAAATGACCTCCCCCTCCATCTGTCATTCTAAATGAGCAATCACATGCAGGCCACTGCCTCAGTGAACCACACAAATGTGAGCATGGTGCAAACTGTAGGGACCTTTGAACACCTTTGTCTGCTGTTCTGGAGAGGATGAAGTGTGTTAAAAATACACGGTAGCCTAGAAATATTATTTTCCAAAGAGTATTTTTCTTCCCATTTAAGCTAAATATGTGATGACCTGCTGATTAGAATGATGTTCTCCCACCCCCACACCCCATGGGCATCCATTGGGAAAGAGAACAATCATTCAGGAAAATTGTCAACGTCAGAAAATGATACCTCTGCTTCTGACTATGTATTCACTGCTGCCCCCTTGTTCATTGAGACAATAGAAAAGGACAGGCTGTGCAGGGAGTCAAATCGAAGGTTAATTGGAGCCAGGAATATGTCAACCAATTTTACCAATCTACCCAGGAGGATTAACCAGCCCTTGGTGAAAGGGACCTGGGGGGAGTGCTACAGGATATATCATTAGAGGGAGGATGCAGAGAACCTGAGCTCAAGTGTTTCTGTCCTCTTATACATTGCTGTGCTGTCAGATCATCAGTCTGACTGCAGCAGATGTCATAGAGAGAAAGGTTCCTGTGAAGACCCTCTTATGTCTCCCTAGGGGAAAGCACAGATGCTGTGGCTACAGCTCCACTATTTGAATCATTTCCAGCATTCGCTTCCTCTAAAAGCATTTTCAAGTGTGTGTGTGTGTGTGTGTGTGTGTGTGTGTGTGATGCTTCATTGTCAATGTTGTTAATGGAGATGCAACCTCCCTGAGAACAGACAGGTGTTGGCACTAAAATCCTGACACCTTGGCGGTCATGACATTTCCATCCCCTCCAGTTAGAATAGCACCAACCATGTTTGTTTGACAACAACCTCTCAGCTGGTGAGTTTAAAAGGGAAAATGCTCCTATTCGGCATTGTTAGGGAGTGAACGTTATTTATAATAAGGGTTACATGGAGAAAATCAAACCTCTCTGAGATAAAAAATATATTTTACCTAAATCCTTCCTGAACGCTTGAAAAAACAACAAATGACCCTCCCCTATACCCAAAATAATAATTAAAACATAAAGTGGATAGCAGAGAACATGTCTACCGTTTACCCCCACTAAGGCTCTGGACAGTCCAGAGTCTTAGATATGCAGTTTTAGAAACTGTTCTTTGTCGTGTAAGCACTACATAGCAATGCTGGAAATTTGAGAGCGCGCAGGGCTACGGGCCAGAAGGTTGTGGGTTCGCACACCACTGTGGACAAGAGTAAGGTTGGAAAGATCTCCTTTATAGCAAAATCATTTTATGAATAAATAATCGTATTTGCAGGTCCGAGAAGAAATGTATGCAATTCTATGTCATTTTACATATTAGCAGAATATTTTTTAATACCACACAAATTACCAAAATTACAGGCTAAAAATGGACAGATCTAGGTCTATGTGTTCATCTCAATGCCAATTCATCTCAATGTTCATCTCTTGTTTGCAATGAAACTGTCTCTGTTTGCAAATAATTAGATCTGAGACATCATTAGGAATCTAAGCATACTATTTTCCAAAGTGAAGTCTACCTTTCACCCCAGACAAAGTAGGCCTACCGACACAGAACTGTTGGCTACTCTTCTTCTGTGGCTTAACTCAAGGACAGAAAGTAACAAGTGTCTCCCTAAAGCTATCTGGGTTTAAACATATTCTATTGTACAGGAAGTAAATAGCTTAATCAATTGATAGTGACAAAATTAGATTACTTCGCACGCAAAGTACATTTTTTTAAGGTTAGCTCAGCCTCTGAACGTCAAATAAACGAAACAATGGAATCCCCATGTGCATCGTATTCACGTCTTCACCGGGCATTTTAGAGCTTGTTGCTAGCATATAGCATTGTGTACTAAAGTGCTGTTGTCGTTCACATTATATAATCTAATCAGTTTGGCTTTATTCAAAATCTTAAACTAACAAGGGGCAGGCCTGTGCTTTTTGCCATTTTCTTAAATAAAAAGTAGGCCTATGGCATCCCCTCTCGTACCCTCTCAATTCAAGTCTTTGTTTTAACTTAACAGCCCTTCACTTACATGGAGTTAGACTATTTAAAGAGTGCATGGTTGGTGGAGGAATTGACCTACATATATGGATATAGCAGCCTATAGCCTAATTTCATCTGACAAACAGGTAGGCCTATCTCTTATTTCTAAAGTAGGAAGAAATAGGCTCCAACTCAAAGTCCTCTTGTTGTTAGTAAAGTCTAACTAAAATGAAGATGGTTAAAATGAATTATGCCTACTCAAATTTGCCTAATTCAGGACCATGAGCTGTCCATTTCCAATTGATTGGATGCTACTTCAAGTTTCAGCACCACAATATAAGTTACTTGAATCTGGCTTATTGTGAGGTCAATAAGGGATAAATAGGCCTACATCATGGGCATGAAACAATAAAATGTATTATAGAGGTAGCAAGCTTTCAAAGTTGACCTCCAGTACTCTTTCTCAAACTGAGTAGAACATACTGTATGCTATAGGCTAGTCCACACGCAAGTGCATTTTTTTACTAAGCCTAATCTACAAAAACATTTGGGCAAGAAGCCTTTGACTTTCCTGAACTGCCAACTTAGTCCTACATAGCACAGCCATTGGTTAGGCAGCATACAAAAAAAGGTTTTGATCAGCAAGAGCAGGCCTGGGCTCAGGGATGGAATATCCATTCCAGTGTGTAATGCAGTCTAGTTTATTTATACAATCCCAGCAGCTAGCCTAGAAATATAACTTTGCTCTGTGGTACTCAGAGCATGCACTTCGTAGCCTATAGGCTATGGATCATTTGATTGAGACCACATTAAATAGCCTATAGGAGCAATTGATATTGCGCGCCCAGTGGAGAATGAGATGAGGGGCAGCATCGGGCACATGTTGATATATAGCCTAATAAGCAACTAATTCTAAAACTAGGAAATATTGACATTACATCAATTACAACTTAAATGACCCTCCCCTGGACTAGATATAAAGAAATATTAAACCCTCCCCTTGACTGAGATTTTAAAAGCATGACACTCTCCCATTTTCTTCTATGTACCCATTATGTACATTTTGAGCCATCCCTTTTTAATATAGAAATGAGATAAGCAATATTGAGAATGCATCTTCTGTAACACTTTGAAGAAGGAGTTTGTTTGAAACTGCCATTCAGTGTGTTTGAAACTGCTGTTTCTGTTGAAGTATATGTCCAACAGCAAATTGCATCAGAATGTCCCCTTCAGGAGTGCATTAAATTCAGCAACCTCTATTGAAACATCCTGGGAAATGATTGCTTTTCTGTTGTCCACCAAAAACAAGGTGCCTTTAGAAATAAATAGACAAGGAACATTTAAAAATAAAGTGTGAAAAGCAAAGGAAAAAGAAGAATGCTCACTTTTAAGGTTAATTGGAACCAAAAATGTCACATCAATTTAGCAGTTTACCAGAGGAAATTGGCCTGGCCTTTTGTTGAGAAATGGCTTGGTTCACCACATGGGGTTTTTACACAGACACTCAGTTGTTAAATTTGTAATGGGCTTGCTTTGTCTGTGACCTGGACCAGACTGATGTATAATCCAGCCAGGCAGAAGCAGGACCTGTGGTCCCCCACAGATTGTATTAAATTCATTTTTCTGGCCTCCTGTGGTTGAATAACAACCATCCTGTATGAAGTTCCTTGCAAGTCATGCCCTCCTGTTTGTTCAAATGGATAGATAGACATACAAAAAGAAAATGCATCTTCGTTCTAGAATATGTATTTTTCCCCATCAAAAGCAACTTGTGTAATATTGACGTTTACTGATATGATTGAAAGTCAATGTTAATTGCATTGCAATTTGTGGAATTGATTTGTTCATGCAGATGTCTGCATGTACAGTGAGCTTATTTGTTCTTGGCACAATAAGGGCAAGTAAAACTTGATCCTCCTCAGATGATTGCAGAAGCTAATGATAATAAAAAGGATTACTCCTGTTCTAAAGAAAGGATCATGCTGGGCTAAGGTCTAATTGGTGAGTTCCCTTACAAAGTTCATCAAGTCCTGAGGCTGCCAGTTAGTGAACTGGTCAATTAATCTTTCTTCTCCCCTTAATGAGGTGGGGGATTTCCTGTGGCTGGAGCCCGACACAAAGACAGCCATAGTGCCCAGAGGATGTGGTGTCCCTGTACCAAGTGACCCTCCAATTAAAAATTGTACTTCCCTACCTCCCCCACCTCACCAGGGGGCAAATTGGTCTGACCCAGCCTCAAAAAGAGAGGACTTAACCATGACTTCAAATCAACTTTACAGACAGAGGACAAGGGGAAAGGCTAATTTCCTCCATGAAATAGGATTGTTCTGGTCAGACTTATGCCCCCATATGTGCCCTCATCATTTTCGGGGTAAATGAAAAGAAACGTGTGGAGTAGCCCCTGCTGAGTGGAGTGGCTTTGGTTAACTCCCCGAGAGGAAACATCATGTAGCAGGCTGACATTGGATTTGGGGGCTTGTTGGCACGACAATGAAATAAGCCAGATCTATAAGGGTTAAATGTGGCTTACTGGGTTTTGCAATTTTAAACAAAATCAATTTTGGAAGGACTAGGCAAAGGAGGGATCAGCAATGGTCAAAGTCCATACATGGAACGTGTAAGATTTTGTAACCCTTATTACCAAACTCTGTTTTATATATCCTTTCTAGTCAACAGCTTGTCTAATTGTGTGAACGAGGCATCATGTTTACATATTCATCTGTCAAACTGTATTTTTCAATTTGCACCAATTTACCCTCATATGAGCTGAGCTCAAATGTTTTAATAATCAGAGCAGATTTTTAAGGCGTAGATTCAATCAACCTATCAGATCAATGGTCCTCACCTTGACCAAGAATCATAGCTTTTCGAGCAAAGGACAACTGTACTCCATGAAGCTATGGAGTGCTAGAAGTCATAATTTTTTAAACATTTTTTAACTAGGCAGGTCAGTTAGAAAATAAAATATTATTTACAATGATGGCCTACACTAGCCAAACTCAGACGACTCTGGGCCAATCACAGCCAGTTGTGATACAGCCTGGATTCAAACCACGGTGTCTGTAGTGACGCTTCAAGCACTGAGATGCAGTGCCTTAGACCGATGCTCCACTTGGGAGCCCATAATAATCTCCTCAGCCATTTCAACACTCATCTGTAGAGAAGCTGTTGATCTTGGAGTGCCTTACCTGCCGCTGGTTGAAAGATCAACATCCCAGAGCTCTGTAAAGGTAAATATACTGTAGTAATACAGCAGAGCATGTCTCCATTACACCAGTGATGTAGGGGGCTTCAGAGGTAAACTTCAGGGTTTTGGTTATGTTGGAGTTCAGTGTTCTTAAACAAAGGCCTGTGGACCAGGTCTGAGAGATAATGCTCAGTGATCCTGGAGCTTCTGCCATGCAGAAGGCTGGGTGCCACAAACCAGGATTTATTCCACTCAGAAACACTTGTCTGTGGCTCTCCCCCTGGCATACAACCGTGGGTCTTGTAGGTTTAAATGTGGGTTTAATACAGCTTCTGCAGTGATCTTGTAGTATATAAGCTTTATCTAGTTATCTGTGGCTTGTATATGTTTTCCACTGAAATTCAACATCTACTGTAATTGTCCTTCCCAACTAATTTGTTGATGTTGAGATAACAGTTTGGATTACAAGTGAGAAAGCTACTCTGCTCTTTTGCTTCACTTGTTTTAACTCACAAACAAAACAAGCTACTGAGTGATTGTATCCAAAAACACATGAACTCACATACCAGCAACTCCTCCACATCAGTCAGAATGAGTGGAGGAAGATACAAACAAACAAACAGGCTCCATGGCTACAATATCCACCACTAGAGGTCTTTCTGTAATGATTTTGTCCAATAAAATGAAGTTGGACTGGGCTTCCAAAAACATGGCAGCCCAGTGAAATGGAGGGCAGAGTTTGTGTTTCTCTACCAGTAGGGGGTAGTCACATTACATCAGCATTGTGTATTTTTAAAGGCCCAGTGCAATCCAAAGTGATTTTACTGTGTTTTATTTCCATAATGTGGTTGAAATAATACTGTGAAATTATGAACCTTATGATAATGCCATTTTAGTATAAGAGCTGTTTGAAAAGAGCACCTGAAATTTCAGCCTGTTTTGGTGGTATGGAGTTTTGGCCTGCTTGGTGACATCACCAGGTGGTTACCAGGTGTTTAATTAGTTAATTGACCAATAAGAAAGAGAACCGTTTTCAAATTTCCCTTCCCCATTCTGACCATTCCCAGACATTCCTATCAAAAAAAAATTGCTTTAGAAATTGCTCTTTGCTAAAAAGCTATTTTTGTTTATTTTTGACCATTTTAATTGAAAACAATCACAGTAAGGTCATTAGCTTTTAGAAAAATCTGCATTTTCAAAATGCAGACTATTGAAAAATATCAATTTTAATCCATTTCACCTGTGTTTTATATTGAAAGTCAACTGTTTTTTTTTGTTTTTTTGCTTCAACAGAGTGATCAGTGGCACAGAACTATTTTTTTCTTCACACAAAATACATTAGTGCAACACATTCAGCAGAAAATAGCTTAATTTTCATCAGATGACAGCAGAAGTACAATTCTATTTGGCTAGCAGCCACATGGAAGTACATTTAGCTTACAATGAAAAAACAAGGTATTTTTTTACAAAGAATTATGCATGGCCATGATATTTATAAAGGTTATCATGTAAAGAATGTGGCCAGCTATATTTCCAAATGTTTTGTTTTTAGTTAATCTATCTTTTTACCAGAGAAAATAACACACAGAAAAGTACGCTAGAAAAGTAGCTTCACATCTGTCGGAGCGCTCTCTGCTAATTGAATGACCGTTGGTGAATGTGGGAATTTTATTGGTTGATAACAAGAGCAGACTTAGTGAAGAATTGCAACTGAATCACAAAAGTATTCTAAAGCCGAGCAGAAATTACAATAAGAAGCAGATCTACAAAACGCAACAAGACATGTCTTATGTTTATCTTCTTTCTTTTGAATGAAATACACAACATTCTGCCTAAACACAACCCCTGAAGTTACTTAATCGTTACCCATATTGATATTGAGATAAAAACGGATACTGCATATTATAGCCCAAAAAACCATTACACTTACTGTAGCTCATGAAAGTGATCAGTGTTTTGAGCAACCAGGTTAAACAGTCATTACTGACGATGCATATTGATGTAGTTAGTGGACAGCTTGTTGCAGCTATGTAACAATAGACAGCTGTCAAAATAATGTATTGATTGTACTCTCAGAACATCAGTTTGACCAACATACAGCAGACTAATTATAAACATGATAAGCCCTATCTTATTTTTCATTAATGCTGAACGAAGAGTTCAAACAACTAAAAACCAGAGAAAGAATTATTGAATTTTAAAACTGAATGTACCTTAAGTAAGGGTCAACTTTGAAGTCAAGTTTTTTACTCTTTCTTGTAGATTGCAGACTCAACATGGAGTAATTATTTGTGGAGGGTTTAGGGCCCTGGGGATAAGGGAGTGTGCGGGAGAGGCACAGGGTGCGCTGAAACGGAAAGCACGCCAGTCCAGCTCAGCGTTGATGCTCAGTGAATCTGAAAGGTCATGTCATGCTTTCTGGCAATTGACTCGATAGGTTTGGATTCTGCAGCATAAGGCCGGGACATTGTTGTGTACGTGTTTTTGTTTTTTTTCTGCTCTGCACGTTTACTGGGAAATGTGCCCCTGGGTTATTTTTCACATTGACCTTATTACCCTGCATTGTTACGAGCCTGCCACACTACTTGCTATCTCTTGAGCTTTCTCTTTCACAGATGCACACACATCCATGTACAGTAGCCTACAACTATTTATTTTCTTTCTCCCACTCACTGACGGGTCTGGCTGAAATCTATTGGAAAAAAGACGAGTCTTTATATTGAATGCATTGATAGAAATCTGAAATTAAATGTATATGATGTATGATAACATGAACAAGGGCATTGCTATTTGGATATCTATACATTAATATTTATTCTGAAATACTTTTAGTTTCTGCTATATTTTTCTAAAGGAAGAGGGAGGTGATTGGGTGTGCCTTTGCCTGTTCCCATCCCTCTAAATGAAATTAAACAAATACACAGGGTGATGACAATAATATTAGCACATTTAATTAAGGCTGATATATATGATCAAACAGACTGCTTACATCCAGAAGCCATCTCAGTCATACAGTACTGTATGTCCAGAGCTGCAGTCTTTTAGGATGTATTCACTGATATCTGCCCGGGGGGCATTCTCTGAGAGTAATTTACCAGAACAGTGTAATCTTAACGTCACCCCTATATTCACCATCTGGAACTGCTCCAATGTGAATAATATTGCAAATATTTTCTTTATTCACTGTAGATCTAGTTTACGTAGTCTATCCAGAGTATAACATACAGGCTAAACTTTTCTTGCTTATATCCTTTCACATGTATTCAACAATAATGTGGACAAAACATGATTTCAGAAGTTGTGAAAAGACACCTAGTGAGAACAACAATGATAAGTTGCCATCCTCTAGTCGGGAGCACACGACAGAGTATTTTGCCATGTACACTCTTCATCAGCACTCGCACTTTCCTGCCTTTGCTGCTTTGGACTAGTGCTCTCCAGTGGATCGGTGGCTGAGCTCCAAAATCACTTAGATCATTTTACTTGGGGCAGAGAGGAGCCAGTGACCCTGCGCTCGTCGGGCAGGGCTTTATGCCTCGCTGGCTTCCCTGGTGTGACATTTTTCCTGTATTTGCCCCTTACCAATACCTCCCTATGTAACCGCCACTGCAGTGCAGAAAAAAGATCATTGTCTGTACAGATATCAATCAAATGAACAGCAGCTGGGGTCAATCTGCTGTCACAGCATTACCCCTTTGCTGCTCCAGCTCTCATGTAAGATGACAATATTGACAGAATGTCAGAAAAACTATCAAATGTAGTCTTTTTATGAGAAGGAGAGACATTTGGTTCTATACAAGGAACATGTCGATTTTTCTATCTCTCATCACCTAACCCTAACACACTAAACTTCTCTCAACTGCCATTGTATGGTCTTCAAAAAAATTGTGCTATTCTGTGTGTTTTTTTGCATTGTTTATAACTTATTCTGTACATAATGTTTCTGTTACCATCTCTTATGACCGAAAAGAGCTTCTTGATATCAGAACAGCAATTACTCATCTTGAAAAGGACGTAGAATGATTTAATGAGTCTGACGCGAAGGATGTACTGATGCTCCCGGACCAGGCACAAATCATTTACATGAAGAGGAGACAGAGATACAGATCCAGGTGCCTTGTGAGAGTGGGTAACTTACCTCTACTATCCATCCTATTGACCAACGTGCAATCACTGGAGAATAAACTGGATGAGCTCCATTCGAGACTATCCTACCAACAGAACATAAATGTTCTTAATTTTATTTATCCATTATTTTATCAGGTAAGTTGACTGAGAACACATTCTCATTTACAGCAACGACCTGGGGAATAGTGTAATGAGGAGGGGGATGAAAGAGCCAATTGTAAACTGGGTATTATTAGGTGACCGTGATGGTTTGAGGGCCAGATTGGAAATTTAGCCAAGACACCGGGGTTAACACCCCTACTCTTACGATGCCATGGGATCTTTAATGACCTCAGAGAGTCAGGACACCCGTTTAACGTCCCATCCGAAAGACAGCACCCTACATAGGGCAGTGTCAATCACTGCCCTGGGGAATTGGGAATTTTTGTAATTCTTTTTTTTTAGACCAGAGGAAAGAGTGCCTCCTACTGGCCCTCCAATACCACTTCCAGCAGCATCTGGTCTCCCATCTAGGGACTGACCAGGACCAACCCTGCATAGCTTCAGAAGTAAGCCAGCAGTGGGATGCGGGGTGGTATGCTGCTGGCAGTATGGGTGGTATGCTGCTGGCAGTATCTTGTGTTTTATCGAGTCGTGGCTTCACAAGGACATGGATAATATACAGTTGGCTGGATTTTCTGTGCATCAGCAAGACAGAACAGCTACCTCTTAAGATGAGGCGTGGTGGTCCATGTTTATTTGTAAATAACAGCTGGTGTGAAATCTCAAATATTAAGGAAGTCTTGAGGTTTTGCTTGCCTGAGGCAGAGAACCTCATAATAAGCTGTGAACCACACTATCTACTAAGAGTTTTCATCTTTATTTTTCATGGCTGTCTATTTACCACCACAAACCGATGATGGCACTAAGACTGCACTCAACAAGCTGTATAAGGCCATAAGCAAACAAGAAAATGCTCATCCAGAAGCGTTGCTCCTAGCGGCCGGGGATTTTAATGTAGGAAAAAGTACATTTTACCTACTTCTACCAGCACGTCACATGTGAAACCAGCTGGAAAAAAACTCCAGACCACCTTTACTCCATACACAGAGACACATACAAAGCTCTCCTTCATTCTCCATTTGACAAATGTGACCATAATTCTATCCTCCTGATTCCTGCTTAAAAGCAAAAAATTAAGCAGGAAGTACCAGTGACTCGCTACAGGACTGTTTTGCTAGCACAGACTGGAATATGTTCCGGGATTCATCCGATGGCATTGAGGAGTATACCACCTCAATCACCAGCTTCATCAATAAGTGCATTGAGAGTTCGACCCCACAGTGACCGTACGTACATATCCCAACCAGAAGCCATGGATTACAGGCAACATCCGCACCGAGCTAAATGCTAGAACTGCCGCTTTCAAGGACCAGGTCACTAATCCGGATGCTAATAAGAAATCTCGCTATCCCCTCAGACGAACCATGAAACAGGCAAAGCATCAGTACAGGACTAAGATAGTAGGATTCAACATCGGCTCGGATGCTCGTTGGATGTGGCAGGACTTGAAAACTATCACAGACTACAAAGGGAAACTAAGCCGTGGGCTTCCCAGTAACGCAAGCCTACCAGACGGGCTAAATTACTTTTATGCTCGTTTTGAGGCAAGCAACACCGAAGCATGCATGAGAGCGGCAGCTGTTCCGGACGACTGCGTGATCATGCTCTCCATAGCATATGTGAGTAAGACCTTTAAACGGGTCAACATTCACAAGGCCTCGGGGCCAGACAGATTACCAGGACGTGTACTCAGAGAATGTGTGGACCAACTGGCCAGTGTCTTCACTGACATTTTCAACCTCTCCCTGGCCGAGTCTGTAGTACCTACATGTTTCAAGCAGACCACCATAGCTCCTGTGCCCAAGAACGCAAAGGTAACCTGCCTAAATGACTACCGCCCCGTAGCACTCACGTCTGTTGCCTTGAAGTGCTTTGAAAAGCTGGTCATGGCTCACATCAACACCATCATCCCAGAAACTCTAGACCTACTCCAATTCGTATTCCACCCCAACAGATTCACAGATGGCACTATCTCAATTGCACACCACACTGCCCTTCCCCACAAAAGTAACACCTATGTGAGAATGCGCTTCATTGTCTACAGCTCAGCATTCAACGCCATAGAGTCCACTAAGCTCATCACTAAGCTAAAGACCCTGGGACTTAACACCTCCCTCCGCAACTGGAACCTGGACTTCCTGACAGGCCTCCTCCAGGTGGTGAGGGTAGGCAACAACATATCTGCCACACTGTTCCTCAATATGGGGTCCCCTCAGGGGTGCGTGCTTAGTCCCCTCCTGTACTCCCTGTTCACCCACAACTGAGTGGCCAAGCACGACTCCAACACCATCATTAAGTTTGCTGACGACACAACGGTGGTAGGCCTGATTACCAGCAACGATGAGACAGCCTATAGGAGGAGGTCAGAGACATGGCAGTGTGGTGCCAGGATAACAACCTCTCCTTCCACATGAGCAATGCAAAGGAGCTTATCATGGAACACAGAAAAAAGAGGACTGAACACGCCCCCATTCACATCAACTTGGCTTTAGTGGAGCAGGTCGAGAGCTTCAAGTTCCTTGGTGTCCACATCACCAGCAAACTGTCATGGTCCATACACACCAAGACAGTGGTTGAAGAGGGCACTACAACGCCTATTTCCCCTCAGGAGAATATTTGCATGGGTCACCAAATCCTCAAAAAGTTCTACAGCTGCACCACTGAGAGCATCCTGACCAGTTGCATCACCACCTGGTATGGCAACTGCTCGGCATCAGACCTTAAGGCACTACAGAGGGTAGTGCGTACGGCCGAGAACAATTAATAACATGGCTACCCGGATTATTTGCGTTACCGCCACTTGCTGTTTATTACCTATGCATAGTCACTTTACCCCTACCTAAGTGTACATGCAGTATAGGTCTAAAAAGGGCCTAAAATGTCATGATTTTCAAAGAAAATCTGTCCTCCCAATAAAGTTTCTATGTAAGAATTGCAAGACCATTCTGAGATCCTAAAAATATTTGTGGAATGTTCTGGAGTGGAATTGCCCTATGGGTTATACAATGGTCATGACATTATTAAACTATCAATTGTGCCTTAAAACATGGCCTCTCCACCATGGGGATAAGGCTGGAACAGATGGGGCTTATGCAGATCGGCTTTAATATCTATTTAAAGAGGTTTATAGACATTGATCTAATGAGACATTTACATTTTGTTCCTATGGGTTTGAGGCAGCTTTGACTAAAGCAACACTGACGGGTCTGGCTGATGTAATGCTGTTGACTACATGCACAATTGGATCGCTGAACATCCTCTCAGTACAGCCTCAAATTAAAGATCCAATATTTTTTTCACTGGGAAGAGGTAGCCATCTCTATTGTCATTTTCATATTATTTTGTATACAGGCAAGCATTTTGTATTTCTAAAAAAATGTAGTGTAGTGTTGAGTGCATGTGTTATGGACATTTGAGAGGTTGTTCCAGGGTTGGAAGGCCTGCATTTGCCTCATTCTATAAAGCGTCTGTCAGGGGAGTTGAGAGAAGAGGAGGGGGATGGGGAGGTAAAAGCTAGGACACTCTGTGCTGGGATCAACACGTGTCGACAAAAGCCTGGAGGTTCCACAACAATCTGTTCCACTTGGCTCACTCCTGCTCTGTGACCTCGATTTTTGACTGTTGTTGGAGGTTCCTTGCACTCTGCGTTGACACAAGCACAGCACAGGCAGCTACCCAGCCAGTTGTGCAGGGTTGGGTCTGGCTGTGTGGAGGAAGGACAGAGTGGAGGAGCAGCTCAGCTCTGAGACAATGGAGAAGAGGAGGGGTGTAGGAGCTATGTCTGCATTAGTGCCCCCCCCCCCCCCCCCCCCGCCCCATTCTGGGTTGCATGTGCATCAGTAGAACTTGGCAGTCCTGAGAAACGACACTTTCAATTGGGGTCAATTGGACCCCTGCCTCTGGATTTCAGATAGCAGCTCTGCCTAGGGGTAATCACGGCTGAAGAAATAATTGGTAGTGGAATAACAGGCTTCCCCAGCCCAGGCAGGCAGAGCAACAGAACATTTCAGCAGCAACACTAGGGGTCAGTGGCAGTCCATCCATGTTCTCACGCTGTGGGGGTGGGACACTCTCAAACATATAGAACACTGTTACTGTATGTGGTACAGTACAGTAAGAGGACAGTTATTACAATACTATGAGATACTGCACATTACTGAATTATATTCAGCATATTTCTAAGTGTATTTATTTATTTATTGATAATGATGATGATGATGTGGTGATGATAATTTATATTGTTGTTTTTAAAATAATAATTATCAGAAATAGCTGAAGCATATCTATTCACACATAGGGCGCTCCCATACAGTTAGTCAGATCCTTTACATCCGCCCTTCCTTTATCCATTGACATTTGGTACCAAAATAATTATAGTAAATCAAATCAAGGTTTATTGGTCGCGTACACAAATCTGCAGATGTTATCGCAGGTGCAGAGAAATGCTTGTAGTATTCTCAGAGCAGTTTTGGTGCCTTCTCCTTTTCTCTCTAAAGCGGTACAGAAAAACAGTGGTGACATGGTGGTCTAGTAATTATCTAATTGTTTGAGCCATGTCTTTCTTTGATTTATGGTGTTGTATCAGTGGCTGACCTGATTTATAATGAGGTACCCCCAGTTGTGAAAAAATGAAACTGAATTATGTGGCACCAGCCCAATTATTTCTTTGTGAGGCTCAGGCTCCTGTCAACATTGATGGTGTGCATCGCAAATAGCTGCCATCCAAGCTTTCGCCTAATAACAATAATATGATCCATCATTTAGATTGGCCCAATCGCACCTCCCACACAACACCATTTTTTATTTACTGTAAAGATCCATGCACTGTGCAACATCTATCAATATATAGATGCACCCTCATCTGTAAAGATTCTAATCAGACATTATCAGTAATGGAGCATATTTTTAGGTAGATGTTCGGCCTGTCACTGGCAAACCACAGAAGCATCTGGGGAACAAAGTGACACCCCCTTCCATAAATCCCACATGCCTCCCATTATCAAGTTCAGGCCACAAAGTCAAAAAACTGGGAACTAAGTAGAGCAAGTTGCTTGGCACAAGGACAAAGCTGACAGAAAACATAAGGCCCCCACACATTGTCTGGACGGCAGGAGGCCATGAGCGGCGTGTTTGAAGAATAGACTGGGCTGCAAACACATCCACTATACAGATGAGCTTCCCCCCTCAAATTAGCACTGAGCAGGGTGACTGCTGCTGGTGGCTGATGAAGAGAGGCACGGCTGCCACTATTTATGCCACTAAGGCATTCATCAAATTAATTACTGGTGCGTCCAACCACCTATCTGATACCTCTTTATTTTGAGGCCTGTAAATGGGGACTCAGACTAGGCCTGACAGAGGGGCCTAATACACCCAGAGTCCCTCCATGCACATAATTAATTGAAAACTTTGTCGGCTTGACAAATTGGAATGATGAATCTATCTTCTATGAATAGCTTAGGAAAAAAATGCATAATCAGTCAAAACATAGATGCAACATCTCTCTCTCTGGCTTTGCAGTGTATTGAGATCCATTAAGGTGAGAAGACATGGCTTTGTGAAGAGACTTACCTTCTCTTTTACAGCTCGATTGATAACTTTGACTTCTGGATTTAATAGAGCGGTCAAGGTGGAGCTGTTCCTTTGTATAGTTCAGGAGGAATAAAACAGAGAGTATCATAAATCAAACTCTGTTGTTCTTTGCTATGGAATATAGATGGACTGCAGTCTCTATAATCTCTCCAATATCATAACAATGCTCATAGTCAATGCTCCTAGGAGCTGATCGTGGATTATAGGAAAAAGAGGAGGGAGCCCCCATCCACATCGACAGGGCTGTAGTGGAGCGGGTCGAGAGCTTCAAGATCCTTGGCGTCCACATCACTAAGGACTTAACATGGTCCACATACACATGCACACTCATGAAGAAGGCATGGCAGCGCCTCTTCCCCCTCAGGAGGCTGAAAATATTTTGCATGGGCCATCAGATCCTCAAAAGGTTCTACAGCTGCACCATCGAGAGCATCTTGACTTGCTGCATTATCACTTGATATGGCAAATGCATCGTCCTCAAATGCAAAGCCATACAGAGGGTGATGTGGACATCCCAGTACATCACTGGGGCTGAGGTCCCTGCCATCCAGGACCTTTATATCAGGTGGTGTCAGAGAAGGGGCCGAAAAATTGCTAAAGACAAGACTCCAGCCACCCAAGCCATATACTGTTCACTCTGCTACCGTCCAGAAAGCGTTACAGGAGCATCTGGTCTCGAACAGGCTCTGAGACAGCTTCTAACCCCAAGCCATATGACTGCTAAATAGCCATAAAGACTGCTAAATAATAAATTAATGGTTACCCGGACTATCTTAGACTGACCCTACACACACTCACTAGACTATACAGTAAATACACACTTCTGTATATACACACTCACTCACTCGCATTATATTGACACTCCCACACAAACCGACACACATTCGCATACAATGCATACACACGCACACACCCACACATACCCGGGACCACCCATATGTAAAATGTATGCATGCATGACTATAAGTAGCTTTGGATAAAAGCTTCTGCAAAAGGGAATATATTGTATATTGTAACACAAACAAGCATGCATACACTCACTCATAAACATACACAAACACACTTTTGCACTCATCATAGTTTGCTGCTGCTTCTACTCTGTTCTTTATTTTACTCTATTGTTATCTATCCTAATGCCTAGTCACTTTACCCTGCCTTTATATACATATCTACCTCAAGTAACTCGTACCTCTGCAAATTGATCTGGTACTGGTACCCCCTGTATGTATGTGTGTATGTATATATACAGTGCCTTGCGAAAGTATTCTGCCCCCTTGAACTTTGCGACCTTATGCCACATTTCAGGCTTCAAACATAAAGATATAAAACGGTATTTTTTTGTGAAGAATAAACAACAAGTGGGACACAATCATGAAGTGGAACAACATTTATTGGATATTTCAAACTTTTTTAACAAATCAAAAACTGAAAAATTGGGCGTGCAAAATTATTCAGCCCCTTTACTTTCAGTGCAGCAAACTCTCTCTCCAGAAGTTCAGTGAGGATCTCTGAATGATCCAATGTTGACCTAAATGACTAATGATGATAAATACAATCCACCTGTGTGTAATCAAGTCTCCGTATAAATGCACCTGCACTGTGATAGTCAGAGGTCCGTTAAAAGCGCAGAGAGCATCATGAAGAACAAGGAACACACCCGGCAGGTCCGAGATACTGTTGTGAAGAAGTTTAAAGCCGGATTTGGATACAAAAAGATTTCCCAAGCTTTAAACATCCCAAGGAGCACTGTGCAAGCGATAATATTGAAATGGAAGGAGCATCAGACCACTGCAAATCTACCAAGACCTGGCCGTCCCTCTAAACTTTCAGCTCATACAAGGAGAAGACTGATCAGAGATGCAGCCAAGAGGCCCATGATCACTCTGGATGAACTGCAGAGATCTACAGCTGAGGTGGGAGACTCTGTCCATAGGACAACAATCAGTCGTATATTGCACAAATCTGGCCTTTATGGAAGAGCGGCAAGAAGAAAGACATTTCTTAAAGATATCCATAAAAAGTGTTGTTTAAAGTTTGCCACAAGCCACCTGGGAGACACACCAAACATGTGGAAGAAGGTGCTCTGGTCAGATGAAACCAAAATTGAACTTTTTGGCAACAATGCAAAATGTTATGTTTGGCGTAAAAGCAACACAGCTCATCACCCTGAACACATCATCCCCACTGTCAAACATGGTGGTGGCAGCATCATGGTTTGGGCCTGCTTTTCTTCAGCAGGGACAGGGAAGATGGTTAAAATTGATGGGAAGATGGATGGAGCCAAATACAGGACCATTCTGGAAGAAGCTGATGGAGTCTGCAAAAGACTTGAGACTGGGACGGAGATTTGTCTTCCAACAAGACAATGATCCAAAACATAAAGCAAAATCTACAATGGAATGGTTCAAAAATAAACATATCCAGGTGTTAGAATGGCCAAGTCAAAGTCCAGACCTGAATCCAATCGAGAATCTGTGGAAAGAACTGAAAACTGCTGTTCACAAATGCTCTCCATCCAACCTCACAGAGCTCGAGCTGTTTTGCAAGGAGGAATGGGAAAAAATGTCAGTCTCTCGATGTGCAAAACTGATAGAGACATACCCCAAGCGACTTACAGCTGTAATCGCAGCAAAAGGTGGCGCTACAAAGTATTAACTTAAGGGGGCCGAATACTTTCGCAAGGCACTGTATATATATATATAAAAAACGTTTTTAAAAAGAATAGAAAACAAAGTGATAACTGGCTCAGGCCAAAGTGTACTGTGCATTAGTTTTGTCCGCTAGAAAGTGAATTGTTCCATTTCAATATATATACAGTGCCTTGCGAAAGTATTTGGCCCCCTTGAACTTTGCGACCTTTTGCCACATTTCAGGCTTCAAACATAAATATATAAAACTGTATTTTTTTCACGATGCTGTCTGTGTGAGTGGACCAATTCAGTATGTCTGTGATGTGTATGCCGAGGAACTTAAAACTTGCTACCCTCTCCACTACTGTTCCATCGATGTGGGTAGGGGGGTGTTCCCTCTGCTGTTTCCTGAAGTCCACAATCATCTCCTTAGTTTTGTTGACGTTGAGTGTGAGGTTATTTTCCTGACACCACACTCCGAGGGCCCTCACCTCCTCCCTGTAGGCCGTCTCGTCGTTGTTGGTAATCAAGCCTACCACTGTTGTGTCGTCCGCAAACTTGATGATTGAGTTGGAGGCGTGCGTGGCCACGCAGTTGTGGGTGAACAGGGAGTACAGGAGAGGGCTCAGAATGCACCCTTGTGGGGTCCCAGTGTTGAGGATCAGCGGGGTGGAGATGTTGTTGCCTACCCTCACCACCTGGGGGCGGCCCGTCAGGAAGTCCAGTACCCAGTTGCACAGGGCGGGGTCGAGACCCAGGGTCTCGAGCTTGATGACAAGCTTGGAGGGTACTATGGTGTTGAATGCCGAGCTGTAGTCGATGAACAGCATTCTCACATAGGTATTCCTCTTGTCCAGATGGGTTAGGGCAGTGTGCAGTGTGGTTGAGATTGCATCGTCTGTGGACCTATTTGGGCGGTAAGCAAATTGGAGTGGGTCTAGGGTGTCAGGTAGGGTGGAGGTGATATGGTCCTTGACTAGTCTCTTCAAGCACTTCATGATGACGGAAGTGAAGGCTACGGGGCGGTAGTCGTTTAGCTCAGTTACCTTAGCTTTCTTGGGAACAGGAACAATGGTGGCCCTCTTGAAGCATGTGGGAACAGCAGACTGGTATAGGGATTGATTGAATATGTCCGTAAACACACCGGCCAGCTGGTCTGCGCATGCTCTGAGAGCGCGGCTGGGGATGCCGTCTGGGCCTGCAGCCTTGCGAGGGTTAACACGTTTAAATGTCTTACTCACCTCGGCTGCAGTGACGGAGAGTCCGCATGTTTTCGTTGCAGGCCGTGTCAGTGGCACTGTATTGTCCTCAAAGCGGGCAAAAAAGTTATTTAGTCTGCCTGGGAGCAAGACATCCTGGTCCGTGACTGGGCTGGATTTCTTCTTGTAGTCCGTGATTGACTGTAGACCCTGCCACATGCCTCTTGTGTCTGAGCCGTTGAATTGAGATTCTACTTTGTCTCTGTACTGACGCTTAGCTTGTTTGATAGCCTTGCGGAGGGAATAGCTGCACTGTTTGTATTCAGTCATGTTACCAGTCACCTTGCCCTGATTAAAAGCAGTAGTTCGCGCTTTCAGTTTCACGCGAATGCTGCCATCAATCCACGGTTTCTGGTTAGGGAATGTTTTAATCGTTGCTATGGGAACGACATCTTCAACGCACGTTCTAATGAACTCTCACACCGAATCAGCGTATTCGTCAATATTGTTATCTGACGCAATACGAAACATATCCCAGTCCACGTGATGGAAGCAGTCTTGGAGTGTGGAGTCAGCTTGGTCGGACCAGCGTTGGACAGACCTCAGCGTGGGAGCCTCTTGTTTTAGTTTCTGTCTGTAGGCAGGGATCAACAAAATGGAGTCGTGGTCAGCTTTTCCGAAAGGAGGGCGGGGCAGGGCCTTATATGCGTCGCGGAAGTTAGAGTAACAATGATCCAAGGTTTTTCCACCCCTGGTTGCGCAATCGATATGCTGATAAAATTTAGGGAGTCTTGTTTTCAGATTAGCCTTGTTAAAATCCCCAGCTACAATGAATGCAGCCTCCGGATAAATGGATTCCAGTTTGCAAAGAGTCAAATAAAGTTCGTTCAGAGCCATCGATGTGTCTGCTTGGGGGGGGATATATACGGCTGTGATTACAATCGAAGAGAATTCTCTTGGTAGATAATGCGGTCTACATTTGATTGTGAGGAATTCTAAATCAGGTGAACAGAAGGATTTGAGTTCCTGTATGTTTCTTTCATCACACCATGCCCCCGCCCCTCTTCTTACCAGAAAGATGTTTGTTTCTGTCGGCGCGATGCGTGGAGAAACCCGCTGGCTGCACCGCCTCCGATAGCGTCTCTCCAGTGAGCCATGTTTCCGTGAAACAAAGAACGTTAGTCTCTGATGTCCCTCTGGAATGCTACCCTTGCTCGGATTTCATCAACCTTGTTGTCAAGAGACTGGACATTGGTGAGAAGAATGCTAGGGAGTGGTGCACGATGTGCCCGTCTCCGGAGTCTGACCAGAAGACCGCCTCGTTTCCCTCTTTTTCGGAGTCGTTTTTTTGGGTCGCTGCATGGGATCCATTCCGTTGTCCTGTTTGAGAGGCAGAACACAGGATTCGCATCGCGAAAAACATATTCTTGGTCGTACTGATGGTGAGTTGACGCTGATCTTATATTCAGTAGTTCTTCTCGACTGTATGTAATGCAACCTAGGATGACCTGGGGTACTAATGTAAGAAATAACACGTAAAATGTAAGAAATAACACGTAAAAATTAGTCATTTAGGTCAACATTGGATCATTCAGAGATCCTCACTGAACTTCTGGAGAGTGTTTGCTGCACTGAAAGTAAAGGGGCTGAATAATTTTGCACGCCCAATTTTTCAGTTTTTGATTTGTTAAAAAAGTTAGAAATATCCAATAAATGTTGTTCCACTTCATGATTGTGTCCCACTTGTTGCTGATTCTTCACAAAAAAATACAGTTTTATATCTTTATGTTTGAAGCCTGAAATGTGGCAAAAGGTCGCAAAGTTCAAGGGGGGCCGAATACTTTCGCAAGGCACTGTATATATACTTCGTCATCAAAACAAAGGAGCTGATAATGGACTTCAGGAAACAGCAGAGGAAGCACCCCCTTATCCACATTGATGGAGTGAAGAAGGTGGAAAGCTTCAAGTTCCTCGGCGTGCACATCACTGACAAACTGAAATGGTCCACCCACACAGACAGTGTGGTGAAGAAGGCACAACAGCGCCTCTTCAACCTCTGGAGGCTGAAGAAATTTGGCTTGACAACTAAAACCCTCATAATTTTACAGATGCACAATTGTATCACCACCACCCGCAACCGCAGGGCTCTCCAGAGGGTGGTGCGGTCTGCCCAGCGCATCACCGGGGGAAAACTACCTGCCCTCCAGGACACCTACATCCCCCGATGTCACAGAAAGGCCAAACAAATCATCAAGAACAACATTCACCCAAACCACTGCATGTTCACCCCACTATCATGCAGAAGGCAAGGTCAGTATATGTGCATCAAAGCTGAGACCAAGAGACTGAAAAACAGCTTCTATCGCATGGCCATCAAATCAAAGTTTATTTGTCACGTGTGAACAGTGAAATGCTAACTAACCAACAGTGCAAGTTTTTTTTAAGGTATTAGGTGAACAATAGATAAGTAAAGAAATTAAAACAACAGTAAAAAAAACTGTGAAAAATAACAGTAGCGAGGCTATATACAGTAGCGAGGCTATATACAGGCACCGGTTAGTAGGGCTGATTGAGGTAGTATGAACATGTAGGTTTGGTTAAAATGACTATGCATATATGATAAACAGAGAGTAGCATTAGCGTAAAAGAGGGGGTGGCAGGACACAATGGGGAGGCAGGTAGCCTAGTGGTTAGAGTGTTGGACTAGTAACCGAAAGGTTGCAAGATCGAATCCCTGAGCTGACAAGAAAAAATGTCATTCTGCCCCTGAACAAAGCAGTTACCCCACTGTTCCTAGGCCGTCATTGAAAATAAGAATTTGCTCTTAACTGACTTGCCTAGTTTTGGTAAAAGATAGGGCCTTCCTCTGACACCACCTGGTGTAGAGGTCCTGGATGGCAGGCATCTTAGCCCCAGTGAAGTACTGGGCCATACGCACTACCCTCTTCACAAATGTCTTGGTGTTGTTTGGACCATTCTAGTTTGTTGGTGATGTGGACACCAAGGAATTTGAAGCTCTCAACCTGCTTCCCTACAGCCACGTTGATGAGAATGGGGGCGTGCTCGGTCCTCCTTTTCCCGTAGACCACAATCATCTCCTTAGTCTTGGTTACATTGAGGGATAGGTTTGTTAATCTGGCACCACCCGGCCAGGTCTCTGACCTCCTCCCTAAAGGCTGTCTCGTTGTTGTCAGTGATCACCGACAGCAAACTTGATGATTGTGTTGGAGTTGTGCCTGGCCACGCAGTAGTGGGTGAACAGGGATTACAGGAGGGGACTGTGCATGCACCCCTGAGGGGCTCCAGTGTGGCAGATGTTGCGTACCTACCCCCACCACCTGGGGGTGGCCCGTCAGGATGTCCAGGATCAAGTTGAAGAGGGAGGTATTTAGTCCCAGGATCCTTACCATAGTGATGAGCTTTGAGGGTACCATGGTGTTGATTACAGCTCAGTGTTCAATGAACAGCATTCTCATGTAGGTGTTCCTTCTGTCCAGGTGGGAAAGGGCAGTGTGGAGTGCAATAGAGATTGCATCATCTGTGGATCTGTTTGGGCAGTATGCAAATTGGAGTGGGTCTAGGGTTTCTGGGATAATGGTGTTGATGTGAGCCATTACCAGCCTTTCAAAGCACTTCATGGCTACGGACATGAGTCCTCCGGGTCTGTAGTCATTTAGACAGAGTTCCTTAGTGTTCTTGGGCACAGGGACTATGGTGGTCTGCTTGAAACATGTTGGTATTACAGAATCAATCAGGGACATGTAGAAAACGTGATGACACCTGCCAGTTGGTCAGCACATGCCCGGAGAACACGTCCTGGTAATCCTTCTGCCCCCACGGTCTTGTGTATGTTGACCTGTTTAAAGGTCTTACTTAGGTCGGCTATGGAGAGCGTGATCACACAGTCGTCTGGAACAGCTGATGCTCTCATGCATGCCTCAGTGTTGCTTGCCTCGAAGCGAGGGAGTGATTTAGATCGTCTGGTAGCCTCGTGTCACTGGGCAGCTCACGGCTGTGCTTCCCTTTGTAGACTGATTTTCAACTCTGACTTCCAGTACCAAAACTCAAAATCCTTCCTTGTTTGGGTAGAAACAAGCCTGAAACCTTGAACAAAGACTGTTGATATCTAGTGGAAGCGATAGGAATTGCAATGTGGGAGCAGGAATTGCATATTCCCCATAGCTTTCCATTGGAAGAGAATGGGCTCTCAAAAAAATCTATTTCCATTTGGTTTGTCTTTGGATTTTCTCCTATCATATCAATTGTGTTATAGTCTCATATATTATTTTAACATTTCTACAAACGTCAAAGTGTTTTTGATCCAATGGTACCAATTATATGCACATCCTGGCTTCTGGGCCTGGGTAACAGGCAGTATACTTTGGGCACGTCAGTCAGACAGGAAGTGGAGAAAAATAGACCCTAGCCTGAAGAAGTTTTAATAAACAGCAATGAAAAGTATAGATGAAAACTCTCTTGGCAAATAGTGTGGTTTGCAGTTCTTCATAAGATACTCTTCTTAAGGCGAGCAAAATCTAGACTCTTCCTTAGATCTCGTGCAGCAGCTGTTATTTACAAATATGCACATACCCCTCCCTGTCTTACTGGAGTGTGTTGTTCTATCTAGCCGGTGCAGCGTATATCCCGCTAGCTGAATATCCATGTCATCATTCAGCCACGATTCCGTGAAACATAAGATGTTACAATTTTTGTTTTCCCTTTGGTAGTATATTCGTGATCGTACCTCATCTAATTTATTGTCCAATGATTGCACGTTGGCAAGTAATATTGACGGTAATGGCAGCTTTCCCACTCGCCCTCTGCGGATCCATACGAGGCACCCCACTCTGTGTCCTCTGTACCTGCGTCTCTTCCTCTTGCCAATAACGGGGATGTTGGCCCTGTCGGCTGTTCAGAGTATGTCCTGTGCATCCTGCTTGTTGAAGAAAACAATCTTTGTCTAGTCCAAGGTTGAAAGTTCACTGCCCTCATATCCAGAAGCTCTTTTTTGCCGTAAGATACGGTGGCAGAAATATTATCTACAAAATAAGTTACAAATAACATGAAAAAACCCCACATAATAGCACAATTGGTTGGGCGCCCGTAAAACTGCTGCCATTTCTTCCGGCGCCATTTAACAGCCATCAGACTGTTAAACAGCCATCACTAGCACAATAGAGGCTGCTGCCCTATATACATAGACTTGAAATTACTGGCCACTTTAATAATGGAACGCTAGTCACTTTAATAATGTTTACATATTTTGCATTACTCATGTCATATGTACAGTGGGTACAGAATGTCACCACCCCCTTTGTTGCCTTACAGCCTGAAATGAAAACACAGAAAATCTGACTTTCTGGCTTTATTTACACACAGTAGCCCACAATATCCAAGTGAGAGGAAAAAAAAGAATTAATTACAATTAAAACAGTAAAATATCCCATTTTGATAAGTTAACACCCCCCTGAGTAAACACTCGGTGGAACCCCCTTTTACTTGAATTACAGCCATGAGTCTCTTTGAAGTCGTCTCTACTAACTTTGCACACCTAGACTGTGCAATATTTGCCCATTCTTCCTTGCAGAATTGTTCAAGCTCAGTCAAATTGCATGGTGACTGCTCATGGACTGCACTCTTCATGTCATTCCACAGATTCTTGATGGGATTTAGGTCGGGTCTCAGACTAGGCCACTCAAGGACATTCACCTTCTTGTACTTAACTACTGTAAGATTGCTTTGGCATTGTGCTTTGGGTAATTGTCATATTGAAACTTGAACCATCTTACCATTTTCAACTTCCTGGCAGAGGGCTGCAGGTTTCCACAAGAATCTGTCGATATTTTGCACTGTCCATTTTCTCTTCTATCCTGTAGGCATTGTGTTCTTTTGGTGAAAGATGTATGGGGTTTTTGCCAGACATACCGTTTTGCGCTCAGGCCAAAAAGTTCAATTCTGATTTCATCTGACCACAGCACTTTTTGCCACTTGGCCTCGGAATCTACAATGTGATTTTTGGCAAAGCTCAAACGAGACTTGATGTGGCTTCTTTTGAGGAGTGTTTTTTATTCTTGCCACCCTTCCATAGAGGCCGGATTTGTGGAGTGCTTGTGATATTGTGCTCACATGCACACATTGATCAGTCTTTGCTATAAAGGCCTGAAGCTCCTTCAAAGTCACCATTGACTTCTTGGTAGCCTCTCTGATCAGTCTCCTTGCCCGGTCATCCAGTTTGGAGGGACGGCCTGATATATGCAGGGCCTGGGTGGTGCCATACATCTATCACTTCTTAATAATGGTCTTATCTGAGGGTTAGACAAAGCCTTTAAAATATTTCCATCCCATGACTTGTGGCTTTCCACAACTTTATCTCGTAGATCTTTTGAAAGTACCTTTCTGCCCATAGTGGATTCTTTACTTTGAATTGCACTACTAAGCAGTGGAGTCCTCTATGAACAACGGCTTTTATTCTGAACTCATCAAAGTCACTACAATTGATCACAGATGGAAGCCAATTAGCTTGATTTGTGATCTGGAAGTTGGTTGGATAATACCTCAGCTTGTTTACAATTGCAATTCTAAGGGGTGGTGGTGTTCACTTACCCAAATAGGGTATTTAAAAAATAATAATAGTAATTGTGCGTTACTGTGTGTAAATGAAGCCAGACAGTCAAATTTGACGTGTTTTCATTTCAGACTGTAAAGCAACAAAATGTGAACATTTTGAAAGGGGTCGTGGTGACTTTCTATATCCACTGTATATACTGTATTCTATTCTACTGTATCCTAGTCTTTGCCGCTCTGACATTGCTTGTCGAAATATTTAATTCCATTCCTTTACTTTTTGATTTCTATGTAGGGTTGTGAAATTTTTAGATATTACTTGTTAGACATTACTAAACTGTTGGAGCTAGAAACACAAGCACTTCGCTACACCAGCAATAACATCTGCTAAAGACGTGTATGTGACCAATAAAATATTATTTTATTTTGATTTGATTTATATAGCTCCATTCTTGTGTATTTAATATTATTTTATTCCTCATGTTAATATATATATATATATATATATACTTTTTAACTCTGCATCATTGGGAAGGGCACGTAAAGCAAGAATTTCACGGTAAAGTCTACACCAGTTGTATTCGGTGCATGTGACTAATACATTTTGATTTGAGTATATCACATAAGGCAAAAAACACAATTTCATTTTTTTTGCAGAAAGACAAATAAATGTAATTTTTTCCCCACCAAATGCTTATCATATTTGACTTACCATGCCAGGAAAATTACTGTACATTTCATCAGATATAGTTGGCATGTACCGTATGTTGCACATACACCTACTGGATTTTTTCACTAGAAACAGTTTGAGTACAGAATAAGAGGTCATCGGGGTGCATGACCAGAGCATGGGGTTTTGGTAGGACAGGCAGCGATTGTCTGACAGGTGACCAGGTGGTGCTGTGTTGAATTATTCAATTATGGATGGAGAAACTTACTGTAAAGCTGCTGTTTACTAGAGGTTTAAGGTGCTATCGGTACTGACATCTACTCTCACAGGTCTTAGAAATTTTAGGAAGACTCATGTTGCGCCGAACACAACATGAAGTTAAATACACAAGAAGTGAAATGCTTACTTAAAAGCCCTTAACCAACAACGCTTTAAGAAGTTTTAAGAAAAAAGTTTAAAAAAATAGAAAAGAAAAGTAACAAATAATTAAACAGCAGCAGTAAAATAACAATAGCGAGGCTACATACATGGGGTACCGGTACAGAGTCAATGTGCGTGGTCACCGGTTAGTTGAGGTAATAGGGAAAGGGGGGATACCTAGTCAGTTGTAAAACTGAATGACTTCGATTGAAATGTGTCTTCTACATTTAACCCAACCCCTCTGAAACAGAAAAGTTCAGGGGGCTGCCTTAATCAACATCCATGTCTTCGGTGCCCAGTGGGTTAACTTCCTTGCTCCTGGGCAGAACAACAGATTTTTACCTTGTCAGCTCAGGGATTTGATCCAGCAGCCCTTTGGTTACTGGCCCAATGCTCTAACCACTAGGCTACCTGCACGTAGAGGCTACCTGTAGTTTGAGTTAAAGTGATTATGCATAGATATGCAAAAATAATAAACAGAGTGTAGCAGCAGCGTAAAAGAGAGGTCTGGGTAGCCCTTTGATTATCTGTTCAGGAGTCTTATGGCTTGGGGGCAGAAGCTGTTAAGAAGCCTTTTGGACCTAGACTTGGCGCTCTGGTACCACTTTCCGTGCGGTAGCAGAGAGAACAGTCTATGACTAGGGTGGCTGGAGTCTTTGACAATTTTTAGGGCCCTCCTCTGACACCGCCTGGTATAAAAGTCATGGATGGTAGGAAGCTTGGCCCCAGTGATGTACTGGGCCGTACGCACTACCCTCTGTAGTGCCTTGCGGTCGGAGGCCGAGTAGTTGCCGAACAAGGCCGTGATACAACTAGTCAGGATGCTCTCGATGGTGCTGCTGTAGAACCTTTTGACGATCTGAGGACCCATGTCAAATCTTTTCAGTCTCCTGAGGGGGAATAGGCTTTGTTGTGCCCTCTTCATGACTGTCTTAGCGGTTTTGGACCATGATAGTTTGTTGGTGATGTGGACACCAAGGAACTTGAAGCTCTCAACCTGCTCCACTGCAGCCCCGTCAATGAGAATGGTGGCATGCTCAGTCTTCCTTTTCCTGTAGTTCACAATCATCTCCTTTGTCTTGATCACGGTGAGGGAGAGGTTGTTGTCTTGGATAGGAGCATCAATATCATCACCGTGCACAAGTTCATCACAAGCCTTTTCATCTGCATGGTTTCCTGAGTTGTAGTGAGAGGACCACACAAGGGGTGTGAATACTTTGCCTTCAGAAAGTATTCACACACCTTGACTTTTTCCACATTTTATTGTGTTACAGCCTGAATTCCAAATTTATTGGAGATTTTGTGTCACTGGCCTACACGCAATATCCCATAATGTCAAAATAGAATTATGTTTTTAGAAATGTTTACAAAAAGCTGAAAAGTCTTGAGTCAATAACTACTCAACCCCTTTGTTATTGCAAGCCTAAATAATTTCAGGAGTAAAAATGTGCATACTCACTTTGTGCAATAATTTTAACGACACAGGGTGAGACCCAGATGCAGACACAGGAGGCAGATGTTTCGAAACGCTGTTATTTATTGAACAACAAGGGGAAGGCACGAGGCAGGTTGAGGATAGGAAAAAGTTCATAAACCAGGTCAGAGTGCCAAACGGTACAGGGCGGCAGGCAGGCTCGAGGTCAGGGCAGGCTGAATGGTCAGGCAGGAGGGCTTAGTGTCAAGGCAGGCAAGAGGTCAGAACCGGGAGGATGAGAGAAACAGAGACTAGGAAAAAACAAGAGCTCAGAAAAACACTGGTAAGCTTGGCAAGACAAGATGAACTGGCAACAGACAAACAGAGATCACAGAAATAAATACACTGTGAATAATGGGGAAGATATGTGACACCTAGAAGGGTTGGAGACAATCACAAAGACAGGTGAAAAAGATCAGGGTGTGACAATACCCCCCCCCCCTGCCCAGGGCACCACCTAGCATCCTACCTGGGCACATACCTGGTTGACCAGGGTGCCGGCGGTGAGGGCCGGGTCCAGGTTGTCTTTAGAGGGGACCTAGCACATTTCCTCCGCAACCTAACCCTCCCAGTCAACCAGGTACTGGAAACCCCTGCCCCATGGTCAAACGCACAGGAGGCATTTCACCGTGTACGCCGGATGGCCATCGATGACATGGGGAGGAGGGGTGGTCTTGGAAATGGAAGACAAAGAGCTGTGAGACAAGGGCTTAATCCTGAACGCATGAAACGTAGGGTGTTTACGGAGGGTACGGGGTAACAGCAGACCAGCAGCAGTGGGACAAAGGACTCTAAAGATGGGGAAATGGGGACAATGAAACGGGCGGGAAAGTTTGCGGGACTCCACCCGAAGGGGCAGGTCCCATGTAGACAACCATTTCTGCCCGAAATGAGAGCGGGGAGCCGGAGTCCGGTGGCGGTCCACTTGTCGACGGTACCTGGAGGTGGTCTTGAGAAGAGCTGAGCAAGCTCTTTTCCACGTACGCCGACAGTGACGGATGAACATCTGGGCTGAGGGTATGTTGACTTCTACTTGCTCCGGGAAGAGTGGGGGCTGATACCCCATGGATCACTCAAAAGGGTAGAGCCCAGTGGCCGAGCAGGGAAGATTGTTCCTAGCATACTCCAACCAGACCAGTTGCTGGCTCCAGGTGGTGGGGTTTGTAGAGACGAGACACCCAAGTGTTGTTTCCATATCTTGATTGGCTCGCTCCGACTGGCCGTTGGACTGGGGATGAAACCTGGAGGACAGGCTGGCCAACGACCCAATAAGGGTGCAGAACGCCTTCAAGAATCGGGACGAAAACTGAGGACCACTATTAGAGACAATGTCGACCCGGAGTCCATGGATTTGGGAGACGTGCTGATCCATGTGCTGGGCCGTCTCCTTGGCTGACGATAACTTGGGGAGAGGGATGAAATGGGCAGCTTTAGAGAACCTGTCCACCACCGTAAGGATGGTGGTGTTTCCATCTGACAGAGGGAGCCCAGTGACAAAATCCAGGGAAATATGGGACCAGGGACAATGAGGAACAGGGAGTGGCTGAAGGCGGCCAGACGAAGCTTGCCGCGGAGTCTTATTTTGAGCACACAACATGCATGCGGCAATGAAGGCCGAGACGTCAGGAACCATTGTGGGCCACCAGAAGCGTTATCGGAGGAAGGCCAGGGTTCGACAGGCGCCAGAATGACAGGTACACCTGGAGGAATGAGCCCTTTCCAGGACCTGAGACCAGGCCGAATCAAGGACGAACATCCAGTTACCCGGGCCTCCCCCAGGGTCCGGCTGGGAACATTGTGTCTTGCGGACCAGGACCTCAATACCCCAGACAACCGAAGCTGCAAGACATGCGGTAGGGAGGATGGTCTCAGATTCAGAGGGTGTGGCAGTGGAACTGTACAGGTGAGAAAGGGCGTCAGATTCACATTTTTGGACCCTGGGCTGTAGGAGATGGTGAACCTGGTGAATAACAGGGCCCAACGGGCCTGCCTAGAGTTAAGGAGCCTGGCTGTGCGATTGTATTCTAAATTCTTATGGTCAGGCCATACCAAAAATGTATGTTCTGCCCCTTCCAGCCAGTGCCTCCACTCCTCTGGTGCCATCTTTACTGCCAGAAGATCCCGGTTCCCAATATCATAGTTCCTTTCCACGGAGTTGAGACGATGGGACAGGAAGGCACAGGGATGAAGCTTTTGGTCCTGGACAGACCGCTGGGACAGGACAGCCCCCTCTCCCACGTCAGAAGCTTCGACCTCAACCACAAACCGGATGGATGAGGATGGGGGCTGTAGTGAACCTCTGATTAAAGGTCCACAAATGCCCTGTCAAAAGCTGGGGACCATGTGAATGGTACCTTGGGAGAGGTGAGTGCAGAGAGGGGAGCTTCCAGGGTGATGTTGCCCTGAATTAAACGGCGGTAGAAATTAGCAAACTCCAGGAACCATTGTAACTGCACCCTGGACGTGGGTTGAGGCCAATTCACCACTGCCCTCACCTTTTCAGGATCCATCTGGACATTCCTTTCAGTGATGACGTATCCCAGAAAGGAGATAGTAGAGCGGCGAAAATATCACTTCTCTGCTTTCACAAACTATTGATTCTCCAGGAGGCGCTAAAGGACTTGTCGGACAGAGAGAACGTGTTTTGGGCAGAACGGGAGAAAACAAGGATGTCGTCGAGGTAGACAAACACGAAACGATTCAACATGTCCCCGAGCACATCGTTTACCAGGGCCTGGACATGTTTTCACTTTGTCATTATCGAGTATTGTGTGTAGGTGGGTGAGAAAAAAATCTATTGAATCTATTTGGATTTCATCCTATAATACAACAAAATGTTGAATAAGTCAAGGGGTATGAATACTTTCTAAAGGCACTATGTCATCGTGTGATTCCAAGTTTACTTTGATATCAATATTTGCACATAAAGGTGTTTCCACCGCTTTTTCTCCCATACTTAATTTTACCAACACAAAGAAATCCCACCATGTCGAACAAACAAATTGTCTGTCAACATTTCTGAAATTGTACAAACATTTCCTGTTTCCATCAGCCCGGTCATGATTTTCTTTGTGTCAGGTAATTTATCTGCATGAAATTGTTGGATGGAAACCTGGTGTGTGTCACAAAAATGCTCTCAATTTTATTTTGATCTTGTGAGTCTAGATATTGGAGCTGGGAGTTTTGAGGTCTGAGAAAACAGTATCTGTCATAAATAGTGTTACTACAGTCTACTGTTAACACATACAGACATTTGAGAACGTGTGTGTGGATGTGTGCACATGAGCTCTTGCGTGTGCATGCAGAAAATGTGTGAAGGTTGCTGATTTGAAGGACACACCTTTCCTATGGTAAGTAGTCATTCTTAATAGGTTTTGGTTTGGTTGTGAAATATGGGTGTGCCAAACGGGTATGTGACATTATTGTCATCCCTTGGGAGAACTGCAGACTGATCTCAGTTCAGAGACAACCAAGACAGGACAAGGGGGCTAAATAAAGTCTTAGATGGATGAAAGTCCACCCAAACCATAAAACCTGCAAGACATTGCGTTTCCCTGTAGCCTCTAAGCACTGCTCACATGTTCATCATGTGGATTTAATGATGTTGTTAGGGGGATTTCTGAATGTACTGAAATCAAAGTCATCAAAGTTGTATATTTTTTTCTTTAACAAAATGACATATCATAACATATATCATAAGTTATATGTGAGTATAACTGGATTATAATCATTATATCAAAGGTAATGATTTCAATGGCCACTTTTGTTTTTCGTATGTGTTTTGACTTACCTAAAAATTTCATAAATTACCACACGTCTCTTATATATGCAGTATAATCATTAATATTCACATCATAAAACATTTACGTTACTTATCTCTTGGCTTAGAATAAAAGGAGTATTAAAATGTATTTACTAAGCTCGTTCGTGTACTTAATCTTTCAATCCATTGCTCATAACACTTTCATACCACTGAATAATGTAGTTAACAGAAGTTGTCCATAAACCATGAAGCCACGTAATTGTAAGGCTTGAACTAACCATGACGCCTTGAATGATAATTGATATGCACAAACTGTTTTTCTTCTACCTTGTGTAAGCTTAGCTGTCATGCCCAAATTGACACATTTTGTAAATGTACACATGTACATTACATGTTCATATAAGTGCACCACACAACAAACTAACACAAGTAATCTTGCAGAAAATAATATGTGATCATTGGGATTTCTTTTTAAAAAATCTGAGAATGCAGAAAAATCCAAATAGTTTCAGAACACTGATTTGTTATATCTACACCGTAGACAGTAGCAATAGGCCCATTGGCCCATTGGAATCGGCAGAGAAATCACGTGCTAAATTTCCATCATGCTCTCTAATGCTCAAAGTTCATTTACATTTTTATTTGGGCAATATTCTGATTTCAATTAAAAAGAGGACAACATATCTGTTAGTTACATGTCATATTACTACCTCCAGGAGCCAGAAAAATCCTTATTCATGAGTTTTTGCCCTGAGCTAGATCTGCCTATCGCTTGCATTAACTCCAAAATATGTATTCTTCATAATATCTATCCCAGGAGCGATCCAGGAGATAGAAAAGTAATAAATTAGAGGGAAATCTTGTTAGCAGGGATGAAGTTGGGTTTTAGGGAAGTGGAAAGTCATGCATGGTGTTTATGTTGTTCTGTGAAAAATTATTCCGTGGTTTCCCTGATATTTGTAGAAAACAATTAGTTTGACATAGCTGGCACATATGAAGAAATATCAGATGCCCTCTTCACATGAGGCACATGTTTATAATTGATATAAAAAAATGCTCATATTTATTTTACTTAAGGACATCAGACATGCTGAATTCAATAAATATAACCTTTCTAATAGGCCTACTCTATGATTGATAATTAAGTCCTGGAAAACAGACCAAATGTCTACAGTCAAACAGCAGTTCTATGGTACTGTACGTTCTACTATTCACCACAGGAAAACGTGTAGATTTAGTGTTGTTTTAACAGCCTTGGCTGTTGGAATGGAGTGGTTCTTTGATTGAAATCCTTGCCATGGAGCTTGACATGAGTGTTTCCTCTCCAGTCTCCTATTATCAGCTGAGCCTGTGGTGCGCAACCTAATCCCTCTTCATCAAAGCAGTGTGGGCAGCAGTCACCGAGATGTGACCGTCAATTAATCACCCCCTACCCTCCTGACCAATCCCGGCCCTGCAAAGATGTGAGGCCTCATTGCTTTTAAACACTCAAACTGGGAGATCTGGTACAGATGTGAGACTGGCGCAGACTGGCTGGGGCAAAGGGCATCCTGTGGTCAGTGAAGTTGTCCCCAGTATGAATGGCAGCCAGCCCTGAGGAGAGGTCTCAGTGAGAGTGAGCACTAGCAGATTAACCGCTGAGCTGAGCTTTAACTGCTTCCTGTTCTCCGGTCCTGCCTCAAAGCATCCTGGAGGTGTAAGTATACAGTATATCTGACGCAATACGAGTTCACTCCTCTAGTCTAGCACCACTGGCCGTGGTAAAGTAGAGTATCACTAGTAGTAGTCTGTTACTAGTTTGTACTATAGTCAGCAGTGCCACAGCCAGAAGTCTTATTGGTGGTAGTAATTTTGTGCACTGACCATTACTTTCAAAACTACATTTGAGAGTATATGTTTTCATGATAGCTCATGCAGGCTACATTGCATGCCTGAAGAGTCAGAGCAGCTGGCAAGCTAATTTGCTCAGTTTCACTGTCTGGGTTTGTCTGCTCTCCAGCTAAGCTACTTTCTTAGAAACCCATTGTCTCATTAGACATCTTCTGAATATTAGATGAAGCAAATCCCCTGAAGCCTTCCAACACAAGACCGATAAAACATGAGTTCACACACCTTACGTTTTTTTTTTAAAAAGCAGGTAACCATCATTCAAAGTACATTTTTTAGTCGACCAATGTGCTTTCAACTCTGTGCACTATACTTTTTACCATCTAGCTATATAATATTCCATGTAAATTTAAGCATCTGAAGTCCGGTAGCTTAGAGCACTGCAGAACAGAGGGCTGCGGAGTTCATAAATGAATAAGAATCTCCAAATGAGTTTGGTGACCCCCTAAACTTCATGATATTAATATAAGTAGACATCCTGCATGCTGCGGGCTACTGCAAAGCTGGAGAGGATTACTTAAGCTCTCAGAGTTTCCTACAACTTTTATATAATGACTTTCAAGACACATTGTAGCTGCTTATTGATGGCGACAGGGAGCAATATGGAAGTAAATAAACCTTTACCGCCTTCACTTAACCCCTCGTAAAAAAAACAAGGGAAATACTGGCAATGTGGCGTGTAACATCACCACTGGAAACAGAACCCCAAGGACCCCTGCCCTTGATTTAAGTAACCTAGTCATCTGTGACTGCCCTGTGAAGGGAGGTTATTGAATTATGGTGTGTTTGCATTCTCTCTATTTTCAATGAACTAGAGTGTTTGGCAGTGGCTGTATTTAATTTGATCTTAAGTCTATCGTTTGTGATTTGTGTTAAATGTTAATAGGCTTTTTGAGACACACTTGAGTGCAGGCTTTATTAATTACAGAGATGTGAATAACAAGTCCTACAGTATATGACTTAATATTAATTCTATGGTTGCATTTTTTGCATAGCTATGCAGCATTTCTCTGGCATCCTATTTAGTCTTGAAGCAGTGTTTTCTCTGATGGGACGTTACTGTAAATCCTATGGGACCTCTTCCCTCACCTGCAGGGCACAATTACTGTAGACGGCGTATGGTACTTAGCCAAGTTGAATCCCTTGTAGAGTTGGTTCTTTCCTCAGCCTTGCTGTAGACAGTGAATCTGTGCAGGATGTCTGGATATGCCTTTAAAGTTTCTGAAACGTAGTTTTCCTTCTATTAACAAAATAAGGTTTATTCACATGGCCTGTATGATAGTTCTTCCATTTGGTTGAGTTTATAACACTTTTGTTACCTTTTTACCTGAAAACGCATAAAGAGTTCTCTGAGTTCTCATAATTACTTCCACTAGCATAGGAGGATGGATATGAAGAGTGATGATATGCCAAGACAAGTGCACTTATCCACCCTTTATACTCTCATGAATCTTAATGCTAGTTATAAAAGTTGATATATAATATGATATATGTGGATATTTAGGTAGTTGGTACCATATTAACATGAACAGGCCTCAAGAAATAAAGAGAAGAAAATGACTGTTTGAATATGATCAAGCATAGAGAAATGCCAAGGGTGTATTCTTGGGGTTAGCCATTACAGTGAAGCAGCTGGCTCAGGTTAAGCAGACAGTTTTTTTAGCAAATGGGGCAGTCTGATAAAGAAGACACACAAAGGTATTTAATGAGGATGAAAATGGCTTCTCCCACAAGGATGAACTTCCACTAATGAGTTCCCCCCTCAATCCTGAGAGAAGATTTTAAATGAATAATCCTGACCAGTTTTGACTTGATGGGGGGGATAGGATTAAGTCACATATTTGAGTTTTAACGTGCAGTGAGAAAGTGGCTGGGTGGAAATAGCCCAGAGGCTCCAAGTGTTGTCTGGTAGGAGCTCAGACAGTTAATGCAGCCACAGATGTCTGAGGGTTTGTAATATTCACTAATAAAGAGCTCTTTCCACAAAATGAACTAAACAGATTCATTAAATCTGAACACCTGACACAATACGTTTTTCATTTTAAATTAAGAACTATGTTCCTACATTATAGTGTATGAAGGAACTAGCAATACAATGTATTGTAACATCAAATCATACATTATTGACAAATATCTTAAGTAGTAGCAAGTTGTAGGTGCTCTATACAAAATAATATATATATATGGTCCTCAAGTATTTATTCTAAATCTGCAGGGTCACACTTTAGAAACAGTGAAAACATGTCCCTGGTCTACAGACCAGTAGATGGCAGACATGTCTTGTTGAAGCCACATGCAAAACAACAGTAAAGTATCTATTCGCTACTCCTATGACTGTGCTTCTCTAAACCAAGTTGTTCCAAATAACACATCTGAGGGCAAATATGTTTTTGTTCTGGGTTTGTTGGTTAATTGCACTAATATCATGCCACTGTCTCCCTTAGGTACTCTATTCTGTTAACTCTGGCATTTTACTATTGCATGTTCTTTCAATTGTAAAATGGAGCCACATAAAGCTAATTGAATATATTTTGATGCACCATTACATTTATGTACTGTGCATAACCCTGTGGTCCTTAGACTCTTAAACTGTAATGTGTTACCATGAAGAGCCAAGATGATCATCAACATCTATAGAAGAAGCATCAATGAGGCACATATAGTACATAGTTATACATGCAGTTCTTTCTGTGGAGGACGTTGACTAATGGTGGAGGATAGGATTTGGTACATTGAGCACATAATGACTAAAACAGTTTATGTTGTCTTCATTCAGAATTCTGAGCAAGGATGTGGTTTAACTGATGGGTCTTGTCCCCTCTGTCTTGACAATTTCTACTGTCAGGGAAGGTAACGGGATAAGAATCTGACGGTCGGGTTTGTGGAGGTAACCACGGCTATATTAGATCCTCATTGGACCATAAACGAAGCTGTCACACCCTGATGCGCTCTCCATGAATACAAAGTGCCAGGGGTGCCATACTTACAATGTTTAGCCTCCAGCACAGATATGAGGGAAATATTAGAGACAGTTTATTAGAGTGATGTTCAAACCTGACGTACTGTAACACTCCAAAACACTCATACAGGGTCCACAGCATGAGATGCAAGAGTTAGATTAAACTAAATAAAGCAGTCTCATGAATGTTTTCAAGCATCACTAAGCAATGTGCAATATACTGTATGAGAAAAAAGAAAGTTAATGTTATGGACTTAATAAATTCATAGTATTTAGATATTCTGTGTTGCTTGTTTGACATTTTAGCAGATGCTCTTATCCAGAGCAACTCGTGTTAAGTGCATTGCTTATGGGCGCATTGGCAGATTTTTCACTTAGACAGCTCAGGGATTTGAACCAGCAACCTTTTCAGTTACTGGCCCAACGCTCTTAACCACTAGGCTACCTGCAACCCTTGTTGTGTTCCTATACCTTATTTATTTTCCTATGACACATTAGAGAAGCTGGCGAGGCAATGGCCACATCCTAAAAATTACAAAGCTCTCATAAATATTGCACAAGATACCCCATTTGACTATAAAAAAACAAGCCATTCTAAATTTACAGTGAGGGAAAAAAAGTATTTGATCCCGTGCTGATTTTGTACATTTGCCTACTGACAAAGAAATGATCAGTCTATAATTTGAATGGTAGGTTTATTTGAACAGTGAGAGACAGAAAAACAACAAAATAATCCAGTAAAACGCATGTCAAAAATTTTATAAAATGATTTGCATTTTAATGAGGTAAATAAGTATTTGACCCCTCTGCAAAACATGACTTAGTACTTGGTGACAAAACCCTTGGCAATCAGAGAGGTCAGATGTTTCTTGTTGTTGGCCACCAGGTTTGCACACATCTCAGGAGGGATTTTGTCCCACTCCTCGTTGCAGATCTTCTCCAATTCATTAAGGTTTAAAGGCTGACGTTTGGCAAATCGAACCTTCAGCTCCCTTCACAGATTTTCTATGGGATTAAGGTCTGGAGACTGGCTAGGCCACTCCAGGACCTTAATGTGCTTCTTCTTGAGCCACTGCTTTGTTGCCTTGGGCCGTGTGTTTTGGGTCATTGTCATGCTGGAATACCCATCCACGACCTATTTTCAATGTCCTGGCTGAGGGAAGGAGGTTCTCACCCAATATTTGACGGTACATAGCCCCGTCCATTGTCCTTTTGATGATGTGAAGTCGTCCTGTCCCCTTAGCAGAAAAACACCCCCAAAGCATAATGTTTCCACCTCCATGTTTGACGGCGGGGATGATGTTCTTGGGGTCATAGGCAGCATTCCTCCTCCTCCAAACACGGCGAGTTGAGTTGATGCCAAAGAGCACCATTTTGGTCTCATCTGACCACAACACTTTCACCCAGTTGTCCTCTGAATCATTCAGATGTTCATTGGCAAACTTCAGATTGACCGTTCTTTTGTGTTTCTTCCATTTGCGAATAATCGCACACCCAACTGTTGTCACCTTCTCACCAAGCTGCTTGGCGATGGTCTTGTGCGCCCATTCCAGCCTTGTGTAGGTCTACAATCTTGTCCCTGACATCCTTGGAGAGCTCTTTGGTCTTGGCCATGGTGGAGAGTTTGGAATGTGATTGATTGCTTCTGTGGACAGGTGTCTTTTATACAGATAACAAGCTGAGTTTAGGAGCACTCCTTTAAGAGTGTGCTCCTAACCTCAGCTCGTTACCTGTATAAAAGACACCTGGGAACCAGAAATCTTTCTGATTGAGAGGGGGTCAAAATACTTATTTCCCTCATTAAAATGCAAATCAATTTCTAACATTTATAACATTTTTGACATGCGTTTTTCTGGATTTTTGTTGTTGTTATTCTGTCTCTCACTGTTCAAATAAACCTACCATTAAAATTATAGATTGATCATTTCTTTGTCAGTGGGCAAACGTACAAAATCAGCAGGGGATCAAATGCTTTTTTCCTTCACTGTAGACTTTTGACCTCCACACAAGGAAAAATACGTTTCCATTTAATTTTATGAAATTTTGCCCACATCAAGTAACATCTTTAAATCACAGACGTCGAAGAGAAGCAAAAATGAAAGTGGCAGAAGGACTTCTTCTACACTGAACAAATTATAAATGGAGCATGTAAAGTGTTGGTCCCATGTTCCATGAGGTGAAATAAAAGATCCCAGAAGTTTTCCACACGCACAAAAAAGCGTACTTCTCTCAAATTGTGTGCACAAATTTGTTTATATCCCCTCAAGTGAGCATTCCTCCTTTGCCAAGATAATCCATCCACTTGATGGGTGTGGCATATCAAAAGCTGATTAAACAGCATGATCATTACACAGGTGCACCTTGTGCTGATGACAATAAAAGGCCACTAATATGTGCAGTGTTGTCACATAATGACACAAAAGTTTTGAGGAAGCGTGCAATTGGCATGCTGACTGCAGGAATGTCCACCAGAGCTGTGCCAGAGAATTGAATGTTAATTTCTCTACCATAAGCCACCTCCAATATTAGTTTTTGAGAATTTGTCAGTACGTTCAACCGGTCTCACAACCGCAGAAGATGTGTAACTACGCCAGGCCATGACCTCCACATCTTGCTTCTTCACCTGCAGGATCATCTGAGACCAGCCACCTGGACAGTTGATGAAACACAGAATTTCTACACAAACTTTCAGAAACCGTCTCAGGGAAGTTAATCTTTGTGCTCGTCATCCTCACCAGGATCTTGACCCGACTACAATTTGGTGTCGTAACCGACTTCAGTGGACAAATGCTCACCTTCGATGGCCAATGTACTCTTCACGGATTAATCCCGGTTTCAACTGTACCGGGCAGATGGCAGACATAGAGAACAGAATGCCCCATGGCGAGGTTATGGTATGGGCAGGTATAAGCTATGGACAATGAACACAAGTGCATTTTATCGATGGAAATTTGTATGCACAGAGATACCGTGACGAGATCCTGAGGCCCATTGGTTGTGCCATTCATTATCATGTTTCAGCATGATAATGCACAGCCCCATGTTGTAAAGATCTGTACACAATTACTGGAAGCTGAAAATGTCCCAGTTCTTCAATAGCCTGCATACTCACAAGACATGTCACCCATTGGACATGTTTGGGATGCTCTGGATTGACGTGAACAACAGTGTGTTCCAGTTCCCGACAAGATCTAGCAACTTCGCACAGCCATTGAAGAGGAATGGGACAACATTCCACAATCGACAATGAACAGCATGATCAACTCTATGCGAAGGAGATGTGTCACGCTGCATGAGGCAAATGTTGGTCACACCAGATACTGACTGGTTTTTCTGATCCATGCCCCTACCTTTTTCTTTAAGGTACAGTACCAGTCAAAAACCTGGACACACCTACTCATTCAAGGTTTTTCTTTATTTTTACTATTTTCCATTTACATGGAATCAGGTAGTAACCAAAAATGTGTTAAACAAATCAAAATATATTTGAGATTCTTCAATGTAGTCACTCTTTGCCCTGATGACAGCTTGCAAACTCTTGGCATTCTCTCAACCAGCTTCACCTGGAATGCTTTTTCAACAGACTTTAAGTAGTTGCCACATATGCTGAGCACTTGTTGGCTGCTTTTCCTTCACTCTGTTGTCCAACTCACCCCAAACCATCTCAATTGGGTTAAGGGTGGGTGATTGTGGAGGCCAAGTCATCTGATGCAGCACTCCATCACTCTCCTTGGTCAAATAGCTCTTA